>NC_059355.1:37436678-37556678 GCF_019703515.2 Myxocyprinus asiaticus
AAAAAAAAATAAAAAAAAATAAAAAAATATATATATATATATATATATATATATATATATATATATATAATTAATAATATTGAATTAGTCCCAAGTAATCATAAGCGATTTTAAGGAATCAAATCCGAATTTATCCAAAAGTTAAAAACGCTTCCCCCTATATCTCAGTACTATTGAAAAAAAAAAAAAGATATATATATATATATATATATATATATATATATCAGAAAGTCTATTTGGGTTTCTTTGCCTTTGTCGCTTTCTTCTCCACGACTTTTGGCTTTTTGGCAGCTGCTTTCTTCGGTTTGGTTGTCGTCTTCTTCACGCTCGGTTTCTTCGTGGTTGTGGAAGTCTTCTTTTTAACCGGGCTCTTTTTGGCGCTCTTCTTTGCACTCACTTTCTTTGGCACAGCTTTTTTGGACGCCGGTTTTTCAGACTTCTCTGTTTTGGTCGCCTTGGCTGCACTTTTCTTTGCCTTTTTCTCAAATTTCTTTTTATTAAGCTTGAATGAACCATTGGCTCCCAGCCCCTTCACTTGCACGAGCGTGTCGTTCAGCAGGAGCGCGCGGATAGAATAGCGCAGATACATGCGACCATTCTGCTGATCAAACCAGCTCACTTTCTTCGCTTCATTGAATATCTTGAAAAGGGACGAGCCGTTTTTCTCACCCAATGTTCGGATCGCATCAATGACGAGCTGGCTGTACTTGCCGGGCCCCTTGCTCTTCTTTTTCTTCTTTTTAGCTGGAGAGGCAGTTACGGCAGGTTTTGTCTTACTCGCCGGTGCATTCTTGGTTTTGGTTGTTTTTGGAGCAGGAGCTTTTTCAGGCGCTGACTCTTCGATTTGTTCAGACATGATCAAACTTGATGCGTATATGTGTGAAGCGGCTCAGAGATGCGCGTATTATCCCCGAGTTTCATGATTCGCATTTAACGGAGATACGCGGACGTGATTGAGAACAACAACAACACAGTCGGCAGAGGCGCTTGTGGAGTTGTGTTTTCTTCCACGACTTTGGGAGCTTCTATCTTGTTGTTTCAACGCATATTACTCATTCGGATTATTTATTTGGAAAGAGCAGACGATGCTCTTTCTAGCAGTGTGCGAAAGACGTTACATAAACGTGACACTCTGTCTAGAGCAAGCAAAGAAAAGATCTCACCCACAGAATATTTTACGATTGCGGGTAGGGGCACCAACTTTGCGATCAAAAAACTTTTTATGGATATACTGACAGTCCGTGTATTAGGCGTAAGAAAATAATTAAGAAACTCAAGAAGCAAGAATTATATTACTTATATCGAGTTTACCAAATGTCCTCGAGATACGAGAAGTTTAATTTCACTCAACTAACACATTAAACGCCCTCGCGTGGCTGTATTGGCAAACTTTTCTCTTTGTATTTCATTTTGTCTTCCTGGAACGGTAGACTCTGCCATTTATGAAAGACTTAAGTCTAACTTCTTATAAGGTAAAGTCTTATTTAAGTAAAGTCTTGAAATAAATCTTGAAAATTTTGGGGTGTTTTTGTTTTTTGCTACTGTGAAGTCGCCACATATTTCGAGTTTTAAAATGCCCAAAGTGGTGCATTCCTGGCATGAGAATTCTTCTGTGCATCCTCCTTTTACATCTGTATCTAAAAACTATTTGGGTGTTGAGAGTACTAATTTCAAGTACTTACTAATATGATCATATTTTACTTATGTGTTTGTTTGGTTTAAAAATGAGTCTCAGGCTGTGAATAGTTCAGGGGCATTTTAAATAATTTTTGGGGTGAGAACTCCGCCCCTAAAGTGCCATGAGCAGTGTAATTATTTCAGGGGTCGCCAAAAAGTAGGCCTGTTTAAAACCTGTCAGATCCAGGTTTGGTTAATATATAATCATAACAGGAAATCCCTGGGGACTTTAAAACATTAAGGCAGAGGCTATTTGCACTAAGTGTAAATAGCAATCAAAAGCATGTTTACACTAAATGCAAATAGTGTTAGATACTATCTGCACCCCTTTGCCAATTCTAGCAGATACTATTTGTACCCTTAATTAAGAACTAACATACAGTATAGGTGCATCACTGCAGCGTGTTTATTTATTCAAAGTCCTACAGGCACCCCTAAACCTAACCCTAACCTTCCCTTACAAAAATGAACCATGTTTTTTTTCTACAGTAATAGTTTAACCATGGTGCTTTGGAGCAAAATCACAGTAACCACGAAATTGGTTACTGTGGTTACTATATTAATACAATATTACTGTAGTAACACCATGGTTAATTGCATTAAATGTATAGCTTCTGCCAAAAACATGGTTAATGCAATATTACTATAGGAAAACCATGGTTAATTTGACCCGGATCAAAACTCTCTCAACCTTCACCGTGACCAAATCACTGCAAGGAAATCAACCTTTATATTAATTTGTATTTATTATTATAAGTAGTATTAAAGGAAATATTCAGAGTGGTGACAGAAAACAGGAAAAACTGGGGATCGAACCCAGGTCAAAAAACACACCCACAGTGTCTTTGCACATGATGCCAATGAAGCGGCACTTGGGGGTGCAGTTTGCCTTTAATTTCACTGTTTCTACCAGACTATTTGTATGCAAACAGACATGCTGTGTGGCAGGTGCTATTTACACCTAGTGCAAATAGTCACTCCGATTATTATAAATATACACCTTCTTTTTTAAACAATGTACATTGTGGAAGTTATTCAGTTATTATGAGAGATCAATGTTCTCCAATTTCAGATCCACCTGCAGAGCTCAACAAAAAGGATGGCCCGCTGGGCCAGTGGGAGAGAGTTTCAGGCCAGTTGATGTAACTCTCACTTGCCTTTGTCCAGTGCTGCATTTTCGCTAAATGTTACATTCATTGATTTTGTATGTGTTTTTATACCTTGCGACTTAAACGTGGATTTCTTAGCAAATTCTGCTCATTTTGTAACATTATCTAACTGACTTTTTATCAAAATGGTAAGAATATTTTGTGATAGTCTTAGATCAGGGACTAAAAACAGCTCAAGGATGAAAACAGAAACTAAATTTTTTAGCAGAACGTAACAGAAACCCGGAACAAAGTGATTTTCAATGGTTCCGGAGTGAAAACTTTATTTTTAAATGCTGGTAACCGATTATTATTTTGGTTCCGATAATTTTTTCATGAAACCAAAGGCCAAAGGGTTTATCACAGTACATTTTTTGAACTACATGTTGCCTGATAAATTGAAACATGTGCTTTGATCCTGAAGGAAACTGCTGCATCACAAATGTTTTGCCTAATTGCCAGTTGTGGATGAAGCATTCTGTGAATGAAGACCTTTTGAGCAACTATGTATAATTACTACATATACATGCACGGCTAATCCAGATACAAAGAAAAAGATTATTAGAAGTAAAAAGTACTTTTCTCAGTTGTGTCCAAGTCTTCAATGAATTATTGTTAGATATGATGCATTAATACAGATTTGATGCTGCTGGGCTTTGACTCAGAAGCAGATCTGTAAATAAAATTATACTTAACTGTTAATTAACTGCTTGTTAAGATTATTATGCCAATAAATTCACCACATGGAAAAAAAAAATAAAAGCATATTTTCGAATATGGCAAGTGGCTTATTTTGGGCTTGTTTTTCCAGACCATGTTGCTTGTTTCTCTTGTGAGATCTGGCAACACTGCAATTAGTATTTCACCCACCCCTTAGTGCAGAGTACTGACATTTTTAAAAATAACATTATTAACCTTTCTTTTATTTTGTTCTAACCAGTAACCTTTTGGAAAGCAGGCTGCAAAACTTATGAACCGGAATGAAAAAATAAAATTTTTGCTCAGAACAACCGAAATGAAAAACATTTCGTTTTTAGTCCCTGTCATGGATTCATCAATAAGAATTGGTTGAAAATGTAAAAATGAATCACTGATGTTTTGCATTATATGACACCGTTTTACAGCAAAGCTAGTTCATTGTTAAGAAAACTTTACATTTAATGAAAAATATAAATAATTATATTTTATTCATTTATAATTAATATATATATATATATATATATATATATATATATATATATATATATATATATACTATTTTTTTATTCATGGTACATGAACGTAAAGGATACATTGCTTAACATACTATTTAGAATTTTTATTATTATTATTATTATTATTATTATTATTTGTTGCTTTTTGTGGTGGGGCCAGTGACATGTTGGCAGGGCTAGTAAGACAAAAATTCTTAACATTGAGCCCTGCAGCTGCGTTGCTTGACTGCACAATAAATATCAAAGACTTTGTAAGTTCACACAGGTAAACAGCAGATTCAAGAATTTTCTTTAGAGAAACTGAGAAATGTAAATGGAGTATCTCCAGAAATGGAGAAGCTGTCTCTTTTATAAGACTGCTTTAAAACCTGAATCAACATGTCAAATTTTTGCAAAGCTTTGTTTCCTAAAGAGACAAAACAGGTGAAAAGGCTTTAAAAATTTTTATTTATTTATTTATTTATTTATTTTTATTTTTTTTGTAAGCATTCACTTGATTCTCTAAATGTGTTTAATTGAAACTCAAAGTAGCAGAAATAGACTGCACTATAACAAAAAGGCAGAATAAAACAAAGTGAAGTTCAAGATCTGCGTTTAAATGTTTCATTTTTGCTTTTTTTTTTTTTTTTTTTTTCGGTTTCCCCTCATATTTCTTACAAAACAACTGACTGATGGTGTCATTGCACAAATTTAGCACTAGATGGCAACTCTACTCTATCTACTGGTAATGATTTGTGTACGTTTGAAAACACGTGGTATGTACAAGTTGTTTAGCTTGTCAGAAACTTGGTGTAGCACAGATGATAACAGCCCATACACATCTGAACATTGTTGCATAAATGGAACAAATATGGTTTTATCTTTCTGCAACCCAGTGAATTACCTGCTGCTTAGAGATAATGTTTAGTGGTTTGAGGACATCTGTTAATTTCGACCCAAATAGATAAACAAAACAGGCGAATAACACACCTCCACTGTAATATCCATTAGCTCGTTTACAAGTTCACTTGTATTTATAGCATACCACTTCCTATTACATGCACACGTGCGCACAAAGAGTAAACATCCCTCAATAAAACAGATCTAGCACCTTCCTCCTGGAGACAGAGAAAGGTTAAAGGTCAAAGTGTAGCAGAGGTCAACCTATTCAAAAGAGTTTTATCCTTCACTGCCTGTGTGTATATATGAATTAGTGTGTGTGTGTGTGTGTGTATGGGCAGGTTTAGGTGGTTTATTAGGTATTATGCTATAAAAGTGGTTTATGAGGACATTTCTAGTGTCCCCATAATAAAAATTTTAGGTTTAGGGGTAGAGTTAGGGTTAGGGGATAGAATCTATAGTTCGTACAGTATAAAAATCATTATGTCTATAGAGAGTCCTCATAAGGATAGCCACACCAACATGTGTGTGTGTGTCTGTCTGTCTTTTAATATGAGAGTCAAAAGAGGAATTCCTCACGATATTTAAGACCCTTAACAAACTCAGTAAACTTTACACACTCTCCACAATGAGACACATACACTGAAGATATCAAGCTAAAACCTGAACAAAGCATGTTTTTTCTTGCATTTTTGTGTGATGTATGAGCATGTATGATAATTTATTTGTAAGTTTTAGAAAGTGTAACCCCAGAAAGGATTCCAGACGGTGATTGCTTGCTTGTATGTGTACGTATATACTGTAGGTATGAGTATGTGTGTGTCTGTGTGTTAGGGGCTAGGTGTACCAGTGCATGTCAAAGAGCTGCAGTTATCTAGGAATCTGAGCCAAAAGAGCCTCACAAACAGAAAGGAAGTGCTCGGGAGAGCAAGAGGGAGGGATAGAGGAGAGAAGATCAAATAAAAGAGAAAAACACGAGAGGAGCACCTAGTGAGACAGAAAGACAATGTGAAGGACTTAGAACTTGATAGAGTGATAGACTGCAGAAGATACAGCACAACCGTTTTAAAGACAGAGAAAACATCATTAAAGATAAGTTGCAGACACCAGTGGACTAGAGAGAATAACTGAGGAAGCAGGTGCATATACTTTGGACTCCTCTCCGATTTCCCACTAGCGGCCTGAGCAGCATGCATGTGAGTGAGCGTGTTATGCCCTTGCTTTTTTTGGGTGTGTACATGATGAGCATCTGTGTGCTGTGTCAGAAGGACATCTTGGTGGCCGGTCCTCCAAACAGAAAATGTGAGGGTGGCTGCAGTGCAACAGCATTGCCCCCCAAAATACACCACCCACACACTCAGGACTCACGACTCAGAAAGACTCCAGAGAACCACAGAAATGCACAGGTAAGCATATGTGAGTGTCTGAATGTGTGCAAGACAATAATGTTGGTAATATGGTGCCCAATAAGAGATATTAGTTCTGTGTGGGCGTGTATATTGTGGTGTAATGCATTAGGATGTGTATCCATTCTGGAATTATGGAATTTACTAAAGAAAAAAAAAAAAAAAAACTAAAAATAATAATACAGCTATTTCCTGATAAAAACCATACCTAGATCATTTGTATTTATAAGACAAGTATATGTATACATGTAGATATAGGTCAGATGTAATATGCAATTTTAGGAGTATGTTAAATATAGCAATCACGAGACATTAGAATTCTTAAATCATGATATAAAGTAATTTTGAATTTTGAATGTGGAAGTGGTAACACCTTATCTCAAAGTGCCAGGCTATCTAATGGTTCAATGTTTATGGTCATCTTATTAATTTTACAGATGGAAAGTAATAGTATATGCAATAGTGTAATATCCAACAATTTGCTTGTTGATGTCAGGAAACACTGTATGAAGAGAGCATGAAAGATACAGTAGTAAATACTCCTGACTATGTGGCAAAAAGTGTAAGTGTTAACATACCGGCAATTGGCTTACAATAAAAAAGTTGAATAAAGCTTTCCATTACATGTTAATTATGCCTCCAATTAGAGATTAATTGTAAAAGTTTGAAGTGTACTCTAAGATACTTATAATGACTGAGATTTAAGATATAATTACTTTGTGTGTGTCTGTGCGTTTTTATGTATGTGTCCTGTACTGTAGGTGTCTGACACGTCTGAACGTCTCATCCAGCTGCAGCGCTGTATGCTGCAGCATGAATCAGTGGTCGTGAGTCAGGTCGATGGGTCTAACACACTGGTAGCCTTTTTGGCTCTCATGGCAGCAGTGCTGACAGAATGTGAACTCCACTGTCATAGTCAGAGACTCAGAGAGATGGCCAACAGGCTAGGTTGTTACATTACATAACATATCTGATTTACAACCTATCTGATTCACCTTAAAGGAATAGTTACCTTAATTCTTTTTAAGAATATCCTACCTAGACAGTCTTTCCCTATAATGAGAATGAAAGAGGACAGTGGCTGTCAAGTTCAAAAAAGAAAAAAGAAAAAGAAATAAAAGGATCATAAATGATCATAAAAAAAAAAAAAAAGAAATAAATATACAGGTGCATCTCAATAAATTAGAATGTCGTGGAAAAGTTCATTTATTTCAGTAATTCAACTCAAATTGTGAAACTCGTGTATTAAATAAATTCAATGCACACAGACTGAAGTAGTTTAAGTCGTTGGTTCTTTTAATTGTGATGATTTTGGCTCACATTTAACAAAAACCCACCAATTCACTATCTCAAAAAATTAGAATATGGTGACATGCCAATCAGCTAATCAACTCAAAACACCTGCAAAGGTTTCCTGAGCCTTCAAAATGGTCTCTCAGTTTGGTTCACTAGGCTACACAATCATGGGGAAGACTGCTGATCTGACAGTTGTCCAGAAGACAATCATTGACACCCTTCACAAGGAGGGTAAGCCACAAACATTCATTGCCAAAGAAGCTGGCTGTTCACAGAGTGCTGTATCCAAGCATGTTAACAGAAAGTTGAGTGGAAGGAAAAAGTGTGGAAGAAAAAGATGCACAACCAACCGAGAGAACAGCAGCCTTATGATTGTCAAGCAAAATCGATTCAAGAATTTGGGTGAACTTCACAAGGAATGGACTGAGGCTGGAGTCAAGGCATCAAGAGCCACCACATACAGACATGTCAAGGAATTTGGCTACAATTGTCGTATTCCTCTTGTTAAGCCACTCCTGAAACACAGACAACATCAGAGGCATCTTACCTGGGCTAAGGAGAAGAAGAACTGGACTGTTGCCCAGTGTTCCAAAGTCCTCTTTTTCAGATGAGAGCAAGTTTTGTATTTCATTTGGAAACCAAGGTCCTAGAGTCTGGAGGAAGGGTGGAGAAGCTCATAGCCCAAGTTGCTTGAAGTCCAGTGTTAAGTTTCCACAGTCTGTGATGATTTGGGGTGCAATGTCATCTGCTGGTGTTGGTCCATTGTGTTTTTTGAAAAGCAAAGTCACTGCACCCGTTTACCAAGAAATTTTGGAGCACTTCATGCTTCCTTCTACTGACCAGCTTTTTAAAGATGCTGATTTCATTTTCCAGCAGGATTTGGCACCTGCCCACACTGCCAAAAGCACCAAAAGTTGGTTAAATGACCATGGTGTTGGTGTGCTTGACTGGCCAGCAAACTCACCAGACCTGAACCCCATAGAGAATCTATGGGGTATTGTCAAGAGGAAAATGAGAAACAAGAGACCAAAAAATGCAGATGAGCTGAAGGCCACTGTCAAAGAAACCTGGGCTTCCATACCACCTCAGCAGTGCGACAAACTGATCACCTCCACGCCACGCCGAATTGAGGCAGTAATTAAAACAAAAGAAGCCCCTACCAAGTATTGAGTACATATACAGTAAATGAACATACTTTCCAGAAGGCCAACAATTCACTAAAAATGTTTTTTTTTATTGGTCTTATGATGTATTCTAATTTTTTGAGATAGTGAATTGGTGGGTTTTTGTTAAATGTGAGCCAAAATCATCACAATTAAAAGAACCAAAGACTTAAACTACTTCAGTCTGTGTGCACTGAATTTATTTAATACATGAGTTTCACAATTTGAGTTGAATTACTGAAATAAATGAACTTTTCCACGACATTCTAATTTATTGAGATGCACCTGTATATTACTTGTGCACCATGCCTAGTTTTCTAAAGCCATATGATAGACTGTGTGAGGAACAGGTTAGTTTTGTGAACTGTATCAATTGATTAATTGATCTAGCTCAAAAGAGCTAATTGTTCAGGAACTGGACATCATAATTGCTTTTATGATGCTTTGTTGTAAATTTCAAGTTTGATAGCCCCAATCCTCATTCACTTCCATTACATGGAAAAGGGTATTCTTCCAACTCAACTTTTGTGTTCCATGGAAGAATGAAAATCATTCATATCTGGGTGAGTAATCCAATATGTGGGTAAGTGATGACAGGATTTTCAGTTTTGGGTCAACTGTTCCTTTAAACATTTACAGTTGCATCATATTAGGTCAATATTTTAATTCACTAACTTCTTTTTCTATTGATGTTCTTTTGTTAGTATTCTCTCATTCCTGTTGTTCCCTTAATGAAGTCAACTCCCAATTTACACTCAGCAAACAGAGGTGTTCTTTGGAATGCAGGACTTGTAGACCCTTGAAAGCCTTCATTTGACCCACTCATTACCTTTCTCTAACCTTTGTATAACCTCACACTAATCCCTAACTATTCTGAAATACTTAACTAGCAAACAAACCATTTTAAAGATAATTTAATCACAACCTTCTAATATTTAACAACCTTTATCACATTAGATTCATGCATTTATTTTATTTTTTTCTGTTTTAACTCATTTTCACTGTCTGTCTCACCTTCTCTGTCTTAGAAAGTGCGGTAGGCAGAAATGGTGAGAAAGACTTGCTGCTGTTGCTGAAGAGTTTCACACATGCTACACCAAATGGCTCCAAACCAAGGACTCCTACAGGTGAGACACAAACAGATAGATACACACAGAACAAACAGTCCCATGCAGCCCAGGAGAGTACTAGTATGTTTAATGCACAAATGTTCACAGATGTTTTGGTTCTGTGTATATGGCAGTGCCTCCCACCACAGGGCTTTACCCTCAAGACTGTCATGAGATCTACCAATTAGGAATCAAAGAGAACGGAATCTACACCATACAGCCAGATCCAATGCGGCCAGCACTAGAGGTACAAACATAAAAGAAGGCACAGACACACCTGTTTATAATTGGTCCTGTGAAATTCCCATATATTTCCCCCTTCCTCTTGCAAAATAAAGAAACAGAAGAGAAGAGACAACTTTTGGAAAATTTTGTGTGATCCAATCTCCAGAATGTCTGTTAAGCCAAGTTAGTGGCGTTTGCTTGGGTCACCCATCACTATTGTTCATACTCAGGGTTAGACAATATATAGATACAAATTTGTGGTAAAACGTAGGGTTTTTGCCTGGTGGTCAATAAAACAATAAAACATTGCATAGACTTGCACTGAAGGACGGGACAAGAATATCTCAAACCACCCACCCAACCACCCAGAACACCCTAGCAACCACCTAACAATGCCCTCACAACCACCAAGAACACCACAGCAGCCTGCTAGAAACCACTTAGAACCCCACAGCAACCATATAGAAACACTCTGGCAACCACCCATAACATCTTAACATCATGGCAGTGAGTTGTGCATGGGGAAGAACCAGTCACATTTTATTTAGAAAATGTAAAAATGTAGTTAGGTTTGCAATTGTTACGAATATGTGTGATTTCTTTGCGATGCGTCTGTGTGCAACTAATGCTCCTTTCTCACTATAGGCTGTGTGTGACATGGTTTCGGCTGGTGGGGGATGGACGGTGTTTCAACGCAGGTTTGATGGACAGATTGATTTTAACCGAACCTGGCAAGCATACCGTGATGGATTCGGATCCCCACAGACAGAGCACTGGTTAGGAAATGCAGTTCTGTATGCCCTGACTGCAAACGGGCATTACACACTCCGCATCAGTCTCCAAGACTGGCACGAACAGACACGTCATGCTAACTATAACACCTTTAAAGTGGCAGGAGAAAACCAAAGGTAAAGTATATGCATACACAGACATAAACCATGGCCTAATGCTAAAGTGGTCATTTTTGATTTAAGAATCTTTCCCTCAGTTTCTTTTTAAAATCCAGTGCCAAGGCAAAATTTCAACCTAGCTGTAGGAAATGGATCCAACTATAAACCAAACAAGGAATTGTTTCCCATAATTACCTGTAAATTATACAGAGTCCATAACCTTCTCAAAACAAATATGAACATTTACACAAGCTCTAATTGGAACCTTAAAATTAGAGATAGACCAGTATACTGTATCAGCCAGGCTAAAAATAACAGACCTTACTCACAGTAGCGCCATCTTTGATTTTTAACGGGAATGAAAACGAGGCTGTGAGGGATGGACTTACCATCTCGTCAATGGTATGGATGGTATAAAGCTGTATGCTCCTATATCCCATCTGATTTTCTACAACTGTTGTCTAGAGTTGTTTTGTCTACTGAGTGTTCTTGGAATGGTATTTTTTCAATGTTTTGTCTGCGGAATGATCCAAATACACAGCCTATTGAAGAGACTGTACGTCAGTCCCAACAGCCTCATTGTCATTCTCATCAAAAATCTAAGCTGGCGCTGCTGTGAATAAGGTCTTTTGGACAATATTTGGCCATTTTGAGATGAACCAATATCCGTTCCCACTTGGGTGATTAACAAAAGTGTTAGTTTCCAGCATTCCTGTCAATTTAAACAAATTCTTTTTTTCTTTTTTTTTAAGTGAATTTTGAGTAAACATTGTATAAAATTAGGGTTGTTTACATCTCATTTTCCTGTCATTAAATTATAATATGTATACTGTATATTGACATTATATCGGCAATCGGCTACCTTGCTCTTAAAATATTTGTATTGACATCTGCCTCTGAAAAATCGATATTGGTTGACCACCACTTAAAATATTGCATTTAAAGTAGCTAAATCAGAAAGATGCAAACATGGACGGTTGAATGACATGCCCTCATTGAACAATCCTTAAAATTTTGCATTTATACATAGGGATAAAGAGAAAAATGCTTTGGACAGAGCACATACAGTCTGGTGTCCACAATTAAGGTCCTCATTATATAACAACACCTCTTTACAAACACACATGGTAACAATTTCTTATGATGTGTGTTTTCTCTCTGTAAGGTTTCGGCTAACTGCTCGAGATTACCATGGTGATGCTGGCAATGCACTCAGCTATAGTAAACAATATAATCATAACGGCAGAGCTTTCAGTACATACGACCGGGATCATGATCGCTATGCTGCTGGTAACTGTGCCCGTTATTATGGTGCAGGCTGGTGGTTTGACTCCTGTTTGGCTGCTAACCTCAATGGCCGCTTCTACCATGGGCGTTACAGTGGCATCACAGATGGCATCTACTGGGGCACCTGGTATATCCTGACTGACTATCGCACAGAGGAAAGATACTCATTCAAAAGTGTTGAAATGAAAACAAGACCAAGTAGGAGCTAAGACAGACAAATAATTGAGATTTTGACATGTAATCCATTTACTGTATATTTCATTTACAATGTTTTAGTAAATTATAATATTATATGGAACTTTCATTATATTGAACGTGAGATGAATAATTCTTTGAAAATACATTTGAAATGTCAAAGTTTAAGCAGTGTGAAATCTTTGCCTCTGTCACTGTGTAAATTCTCAATTATTTCAGTTATATTTGTTTTATGAAATGCAAACAAACTATCACATGCTATTCATACTGCAAAAGCATGGATTTATTTTAATTCCAAATAAAACATGGTCTTTATTTAAATTTATTTCACAGCTGTCTGGGCTCCTTGATTGTGACTGGTCAATCACAGCATTCTTCTGTCAAATACTATTTTTTCCTTGTCTAAGCTTCACAATTGACCATCATCACAGGCAACCAATTTTCTACATAGCTGTAGTTTCATACTTATAACTCCAGATTTATTTGCAATAATGACAGTATGTGTATTCCCTGGGAATCAAACCCATGATCTCAGTGTTGATTGTGCTATGTGCTACCAGTTGAGCTACAGAAACACCTTTCTGAGTGGTGTTAATGCAAGCTGAACCAACATAACTGGAAATCAAATGGCTGATCAAAGCTTTGTTTTACTGTGTATGTGTGCTCGGGTCATTTCTACCAATACATTTTCTCTGTTCAGTCTCCAGAAGAATGGCTGCCATACCAAAGCTATCCTACAAGACAGTCAGTTGCGTTGACATATCTTTCCCACCAACACATTCTAAACCATAAATCCTTTTTACATCTTTGACTAAAAGGATAACAGTAAACTGTGGATGCATTGGGGTTGGGTGTAAAAAAAAATAAAAAAAATAAAGATAAAAATTTGTAAGCTACTGTGGTCAGAGTATTGGGATTTCAGTGTGATGGCATCATAGATTAAATTTGAAATGCACATAAACAAACTCGCATGAACATGGCATAATAAGACAGACCTCTGATCTTGATGCTTGAAAGACAGAAAGTGTGTGTGTGACAGAGGGAAAACAGAGTGTGTACACAGTTGAATCTGCCCCATTTAGCTGTCCTCACAAAGAGATGTCAGTCTGTTCAACACACTCTCGGTATCTATTAATAACATTTGACTTCCAACCAGATATGATATTTCACAGACACTCACTAGCATACACATGCACACACATTTAAACGCACTCATGCACACAAAGGAATGCTGTAGTACATTCTCGTTGAAGGACTGTTTTAATCAATTCAGTGGCTTAAATTTTGTGGGGCCTTAGTCTACAAAATCATTTTGGGGTGGGTCAGGGAATCTTTTTCTTTCTTAATGATCTATCTTTCTGTTTCACATAAAGTAGATACACACACACACAAAAAAAAAGTGTATGATGCTTAATGTGATACAAATTATTTTTTGGTCCAGATCTATTAAATTATTTTAAAACATACATTACAAATGCAATGCACAAAAAACTGTTATTTCAATACACCTCTTCTATAATGAACATGTTTTCAATCCTGAGTTCAAAGTCATTTTGATATTTTTATGGGGCTTAAAGTAAAAAATGTGGTGTATCCATCAAAAAAAAGAAAAAAAAAAGAAAATAAAAATCAAAGTCTCATTAAAAGCTGGAATTCTTGAAATATAAATGTTGGCATGAGTGGTGTAGAATAATTTTTTATTATGATTTCTTTAAAATAATCAATTAAGCTATTTTATTTTACAACCCCAATTCAAAAGTTGGGACAGTATGAAAAATGCTTACAAAAGCAAAAAGAAGTTATTTGTAAATTATATTCACCCCTTGCTATATTGAAAGCACTTCAACTAAACATTATATGATGTTTTACCTTGAATTTCATTTTTTTTTTTTTTTTATGTACAGTCATTTCAAATCAGATGATTACAACACACTCCAAAAAAGTTAGAACAGTCGAGTGTTTACCACTGTGAAACATCACCATTTCTTCTAATAACACTTATTAAGAATTTTGGCACTGAAGACACAAGTTTGTTAAGTATAAGAAGTGGAATTTTCTCCCATTCATCCATTATGCAGGTCTTCAGCTGCACAATTGAACAGGGTCTTCAGTGCACCACATATTCTCAACTGGGGATGGTCAGGACTGCAGGCAGGCTAATCTAGCACCCGCACTCTCTGCTTATTCAGCCAGTATGTGATTTGAAGTTGTCCTGCTGAAAATGCCGGGACGTCCCTGGAAAAGACAGTGCTGCAAGACAGAAATGTATGTGCTGCTCCAACATTTTTACATATCTGTCTGCATTATTGGTGCCCTCACAGATGTGCGAGTTACCCATGCTATGGGCACTGACACACCCCTGGCCCATACAGACACTGGCTTTTGGACCTGATGCTGATAACAGCTTGGATGGTCCTTTTCCTCTTTGGTCCGGAGAACATGACGGCTGTGTTTTTGAAAAACTATTTGAAATGTGGACTCATCAGACCAAAAAACATGGTTCCACTGTTCTTCTTTCCATCTAAGATGAAACTGAGCCCAGAGAAGTCGGCAGTGCTTCTGAACAGTGTTGATGTAGGGCTTCTGCTTTACATAGTAAAGACTTAACTTGCATCTGTGGATGCAGCGGTGAATGGTATTGACTAACAAAGGTTTACTAAAGTTATCCCAAGCCCATGTTCATGATATCCATTACAGATGAATGATGTTTTTTAAGACAGTGACGTCTGAGGGATCAGAAATCACGCATATTCAGAAGTGGTTTTCGTCTAGCCCTTTATGCACTAAGATTTGACCAGATTCCTTGAATCTTTTAACTGCATTGTGCACTGTAGAGCGTGAAATGCCCAAAATCCTTCCAGTTTGTCTTTGGGGAACGTTTGTTCTCAAAGTGCTGGATTATTTGCTGAAGCATCTGTTGGCAAATTGACAAGTCTCGAATGATCCTTGCTCTTGAAGTACTAGGCTGTTTTTGGAGGCTCCTTATATACTATGACACAATTGCCTCACCTGTATAACATCTCCTGTTTCACGTTGCCCTGTTATTTAAACTCATCAAATTGTTATTAGTCTTAAATTGCCAGTCTCAGCTTTTTTGGAGTGTGTTGCAATCATCTGATTTGAAATTACTGTACTTTAAAAAAACAAACAATGAAATTCACAAGGTAAAACATCATATAATGTTTAGTTGTAGTGCTTTCAATATGGCAAAAGGTGAACATAATTTATAAATAACTCCTTCTTGCTTTTATTTGCATTTTTCATACTGTCCCAACTTTTTTGGAATTGGGGTTGTAAAAAATGATTATATCTGAAAAACTTTTGTTCACCAGATCAAAGTCATGTTGTGTAACCAACCATTTTGTGACCCTCAAGGCTGTGTGTGAAGATAAAAAACAAAACAAAAAACAGAACAAAACAAAAAAAACATTATTTTGTCATTTCATTCATTATATATCAATATTTTTACATTTTTATGCAAAGGCACATTTGGTTCAGGTCATTTGGTGCAACCTGAGAAAACGTCTGTATTTATTTATATAAATCATGATATTTGTAAAAAGCCTTGAAAAATATGTTTGAAAACCTTTTTTATTTAATGATTAACTTGTATGCACTCTGGTGTATACAAAGTGCAAGGAAAGCATTTTAATGCATTTTTCTTGATAGGTATACAACGTGACATTTTTAAAGTCATCAAATCATTTGTTTTTGTAGAAGATACTATAAATGTTTTTCGAAAATTTGTGAATCCAACATGGACTCACATTTCTACAAACTTGACTCATGTTTTTGTTTTTTGTTTTTTTGTTTTTTTTTAGCTAGATTTTTAAAAGATTTCACATCAGACAAACTTATTTGTCAATGATCCTTATAAAGTCAATTTTTAAGTAGGCCTATGAATGCCATAAGTATTTGCTGTTTGTTCACCCACAAATGCAGATAAAATCGCATGCACATGATAAAATGGGCCTCGGATTAATTTAGGTCTTTAACAGTCCACAATTTGTCATCTTATTTTTAGCGGGTGAATAAACCAAGTGGATCAAGAGCACAACAAATAAACACTGTTAATTTCATTGAAGGCTTCTCTTAACCTCTCCACAATCAAGGTCACTATAATGAAGCAGAAGCCAGCTCGGCTGTTACCACAGTATCCTGGCTGAGTGCCTGGCTGGTGTGATAAAGAGATAAAAGGAGTGATGGGGAAAGTGATAGAGGGAGAGGGAGAGGGGGAACTGGCAGTCTGCAGGCGCCCAGTCCGGAAACCCAAAGCGGGCAGCAGTTACCCAGCACATCCCCTTTAAGCTGAAAACACTCATGCA
The DNA here is from genome assembly GCF_019703515.2 of Myxocyprinus asiaticus. Lineage (NCBI taxonomy): Eukaryota > Metazoa > Chordata > Actinopteri > Cypriniformes > Catostomidae > Myxocyprinus > Myxocyprinus asiaticus. Next base: position 37,453,493 of record NC_059355.1, read on the forward strand.
CGCCTACACTCTCTTGCCACACATTTTTACACACCGCACATAGCGGAGAAATGCTCATGTGCATTTGTCCCCAAGGAAACTTTCAACATCTAGATATCTGTTCCAGAAGCACACCTTGTTAACGTTTAAAAGCTACTTAATGCATCGAAATCACCGCTATATTTTATGTTTATCTTCTAAAGAATATGGTATATATCCATATTCTCCCTTTATTTAAGTTCCTCAGTCTGGTCAATTAGAATACAGGGCCTGAAGTAGTTGGCTGGTTGTATGGTGAGCATGTTTTCTTGGTTCAAGTGGAGTGCCATGATTCTATTCCCCTAAGAATGGCCAGGAGATGGCAGCTTTGGGTTAAAAATGGTGGAAAAACTTATCTCCAGCTCCTCAATTTGATTTCAGGGTGCAAAAGTTGCTGACCTCAAGAGATTCAAATTCCATCATGGTTTAACATAATGCAAACTGGTGAAACTTTGTCAGCACTTAATCCTATTCTATATATATATATATATATATATATATATATATATATATATATATATATGGTCTAAGAACCATGATTTAAGTTGCTCTTGTCCCCCACGCTCATTAAAACACCATTCTTTTATTCTTTGACCTTTCTGCCAAATTAATCCAGTGTCTTCTGACCCACTATCATGCACCCACAAAATTAAATACACTCATTTATATAAACAAAATGTCGCATTTAAATAGTTTAAAATCTTATTTAACTAGGGGGAGAGTTTAGTTAACCTTTTTTAATTTTAAGTGAGTAAAAATGTAATTGAATGCCAGAATAGAGTTGCAATGTAACTGCTCCTTTAAAATATATTTGCATAAAAAGGTCATGAGCTCATAATTTGAGTCCATGGTAGGAGTTCCAAATCATGAATGGAAAGACTCTAGCTTGCATCCAACATACTTCATGATAAATGCTTGACTTTAATCAAAATCACCAACTCACTAGCTTTGCTGACACCACAAAATACCATTGGCACCCCTCTCTTGCAGATAATATAGGCTACATAGTATTCCTGGGATACCCCAGCAGATTCAAAATAAATAAAGATCATAACAATGTTAATGTCAAAAGTGCTGTAAAGTAAAGCCAACAAAACTTGGTTCCCCCACTGGAATTTGTGTGCACTGTGTGTAATGGAGGTCTGGTAGTCATTTGCACAGGGTGGATAAGGCCTAACACCTGCAATCGAACATGTGGATTTGACTACATAATGACTGTGTGTGTATGATATGAAACAAACTGGTAAGGAGTGGCTAGAATGTCATGAATGTAATAACGTGAATAAAAGCAAGTGTCCGTTACAGCACCTGTCCATCTGTCTAAAGAGGGATGTACATGTGTATGACACACACATTGCGGTGCACCAGCGCTCCGTTTCATACCGGAATTCAGCCAGCAGCCCTGTATCCTGATGTGGTGAAAACCAGGCCTGCAAGGCATTCTGGGTATGGGAGGGGTGGAGGGTTATTCACACCACTTCATCTTCATACACACACACTCACACTCATATGCACATACACAAACAAATGCACTTACTAATTCACACATATGCACACCTACACATTGCAATTCCTTAAACCTTCCACAGAGGGTTTAGTTTAGGACAACAGTACTATGCCTTCAGCTTTCAATATTCCAGAATCATGTCTGAAACAAGAAATAATTGACATGGACTTGAAGAAATAATTGAAGTCAATAAATAACTGGAATCTGTTCAGGTAAGGTTTCATGAAACTGATCGACAGCATGAAATTTGGTTCATGATCAGGTAAAAGTGTTAACAAAGCAGGTTTGATTTGTGTAAAACTGAAACAAGGAAAAGATACACAAGATGCCCTTTTGAATAACATAACTGACATTCCAACCTTAACTGAAAGTAAGTTTGTGGGAAAAAAACAAACAAAAACAAAAAACAAAAAAACAGACTAAATTAAGTGAATTTATTGTTTGCAATTTTCTATTGGGTACTATTAAGCAATTGAGCAAAATTTGACTCTGTGGTTTCCCACATGTTACAATTATGACCAAGAATAAATCTCATACTTTCACTAACTTGGGGAATAATAATAATAATAATAATAATAATGAAAAGACATACAGTTTATTACATTGGGCTATCCAAGGAGTAAAATATATGTAGCAGGGAAAAAATTGGGAATAAATTAAATAAGCAAACATCTCGGGCACAAAGAGGTTTTTCTTTTTTTTTCTTTTTTTTTTTTGGTAAAAAAACATTTAAAACCAGTTATAAATGAGATGATCATAAAAATATTTATGTTGATTTACATGAATTTATTCAGCAGTAATGTTTCCATTATGTTGATGAATTAATTTATTTATAATTTTCCTTAATTAGTCTATTTGCGATGTAATGATGGTCATGATAATTAAAAAAATGTGTCAAATTGAAAAAACTACAAACACCATCTTGCTTTCACATGAAAGAAAATGCCCCTGTGTAGGCTAGCTCTATATTTGTATAAAATAAATATAGTTAAATACTATTAAAAATACATTATTTAGTTGTTTTTGGAGATTGTTGTTCTCTTGGCTTGAAAATACATTTATGGGAAAAATAGAAAAATAATAGTAACTTTATTAGGAGTGGGTACAGCTCCTAAAATGTACTTAGGAATATTTAGGCTATACGTTTCCAAACAAGCTAAACGGATTGACGGGACACAATCACAGACACAGATACATTAGTAATGCATATTTTTATGAAATAAATAGTCCTATACCGCCTGCAAAAGAGCTCATCTTAACTACCACTGCTCTTCAAAACCTGTGGAAACTAAAGGACTCTGCGATCGATATGTCATCTCCCTCTCTCCATCTCATTCACTCTACCTATCACCCTTTCACTCTCTCATCAAAGTGATGGAAAATCTTATGATTGAGGGGAGGTGGTCAGCGGTTTCGTGTTGTCACTGACCGCGCACGCTGATTTCGGCTAAAGAGAAATCGGCGCACACTTGCCGAATTTTATGTGAGATCAGACTGCATGAGACATGTCTGCCGAGACAGACAAAACGTGCATGCTGGCCAGAAACTTTTGATTCCCTGAATAATTCATTGGGAGAAGTCGATGGAGGTGGCCGTTGCATTGCTTCTTGAAGAAATTCTCACCTGGACCAAGGAATTGAGCGCGCTGTTCTTCTCAATGACATCAACATTAGTTGGGCTATTTTTATAACCATTTCATAAAGGCAGACTTATTTTTCTTAAGTGACACAATTTATTTTCATTCTGTTTTATCAGTTTCTAGATAAGTGGGAGTTTAGACATATGTGAATATAGTCCACTAGTTGTATATGATATTTTGTTGTCGTTAAAGCAATACTGAATTCCATCTTGTCTTGTTAAGATGTAGCTGATTAAATAAAAGCAATATTAATATGTTCTTAAAAGTGAGACCCTACCTCTTTTCAGCTTTTAAAATAGGCCTAGTTTTATAATCGTGAAAAAATAAAAATAAATAAATATAAAAAAAACTCTAAAGTAAAATAACACTAAGGGCCAATATTGAAAAGGGGAAATTATTCTGCATTAATTTTGTTCATAGCCTAAACACAGACATAGTTTTCTGTACGTTGTAACAATGTCATTGGAAACATTATGCAAACAGGATGCTGCTAAAGGGTGAAATGTGAATAAATTTCTTGTAAGCAGTGCAGACCTATAGAGAAACGAATGGATGAGAAGCTGCCTAATGTTAAGTGGAGTTTCAGGTGTCAAGCTGGAAAAGGGACTGACTCTAATTGGCTAGAAAAGCTCCATCCTGGCGGGAGGAGTCAACCCTTGGCCTCTGTCTCATAAAGTCTTTTGCATATAGGCTTTTTGACCAGTTGCTCGAGTACCTGTGTCAATCCTTCCCGAAGCGTATCCTTGTACGGACGAGTACAAAGAAAGTGGTCTGATACATGCGTGCTGCAGCTCTGCCATGGAGTTGGAGTGACAGATAAGAAGGTCGGTTGTTGTCATTGGACTCTATGTTCCACCCAAATAACAGGATTTTGTTTTAGATATTAGGGTATCTGTCCTAACGATGTGAATCAGTTCACACAAGCACATATAGCTGAGGTAATCAGTAATTAATTGTGTTATTTTTAAGGCGCGAGATCTTAATCTTTGAGGGCATCGCTCGCGCTCATCCTCTTAAAACTGCATGTGGGGAGATGTCACACTGTTGGCAGTGAGTCTAATCGCGTAGATACAAGAAAGACACGCGAACACCTGGCTCAACATTGTATTATATGTTAATTTACGTTTACGCTTTCAGAGGTGTACTAAAGCATTTAAATGTAACGGCGGGGAAAGAGAGGGCACACATTTGGGAAATAAGCATTCAAGCTGGATGAACTTGGATTAACTTTTTTTTTAACCGCATCTACAGATGGAGCTCCCGGCGGAACCCCGGTGGATGATGCATGCTCATCATTCAGCCTTAATGGGTACCCCAGATTCAGTGGCTCCTCACCCTGGCTTAGGGCATCATAGCTCGGGATATATGGAGCCAGGAGCCCCGTTATTACCACCAGATGAGGTGGACGTATTTCTCAGTCATTTGGACTCTCAAGGAAACCCCTATTATCACACACATGGAACCTACTCTCACACTCGTGCACGAATGTCTTACAGTCAAACGCATGGTGAGTAGGCCTGGAGCATTATTGTCCTTCCAGTATTTTCTTAATAGTTGCCTTTTAACCAGTTTTCAGTACTTACATTTTTGCATAAGTTGAGGTTGAATGAAGTGCTTTTCAATCCCCTTTCCATTAAATTGTCGGTCATATTTATTAACTCATCGGGGTATGGAAAATAGGCTAGTGCTATTTTTTATTTTCATTATTATTATTATTTTTTTTACATCCATTATTGTCTCCAAGATTAATTTCCAAAAGAATGTGTACATTTTATAATCTTTCAATTGTTAATAAAAATTATCCATTATTATAATTATATTGTAATAAAGAACAATGGTATGTTGGTTGAATTCTGTCTTAATATTCTGAAATGATCACTTTTCCTTTCCATATTCAGTAAACACTGAATGCAGCATGTCAGCAAATTTGCACTTAGTTTAATGGCCATTTACATAGATTTAAATATATTGCATTTATGCACATTTTCTTGTTTTCTTAACTAAAAATTGTGTCATGAAATATATTGTTTTTACACACGTTTTTTTTCTTAACCGTTTCATCAAAATTTGTTCCATCAAATTATAACTATAATTTATCTATTGTTTTAATTGTGTTATAATAGACCCTATTGTTATAAGATTGTTATAACACTGTTATAACTTATAACTGTGGTTAAATGTAGTGTGATAACGCAAAGAATTTAGAATAAAAAAAAGTTGACTATTCACGTAATGGCCAGGTGTCTTGACCACCTTTGTCTTGGAGTAGTCTGACTCTACATACAGTAACATTTCAAAATTAATTTTTATTTTTTTATTTTTTGCAGCACGGCTTACGGGTGGCTCAATGTGTCACCCCCACCTTATCCACTCTCAAGGACATTCGTTACTGGAGAACAGCAAGCCGACCCTGTCGGTGGCCCAACACCACAACAAATGGGCAGTCAGCCACCTGGGTAAAGCGGTTCTTCATTCAGCAGGCGCTGAAAACTCAAATGGATTTTACATGGGCACCAGTACACCTGCCCCAAGTTCGATGCCTTGCCTGACAATGACACAAGACTGCAGCCCTCAGCTCTACTGCCTACCCCCTACTCCACCCAAGGACGCGTCCCCTGACCCAGTGTGTGCTGCTGCTGTAAGAGACACTGGGAAGTATCATATGCAGCTTTTTGACGGGATGAAAATGGAGTGCTCTAGTCCAATCCGTAGTAATCTGGCACAGACTACATCACATATAGGCCTACCTCCATATTCCGATTATGCTTTTGTGGGAGCACACGACTTTTCCAGCAGTATGTTTCATTCCAGAAGTTTGCTCGAGAGCAGTGCAAACAACATGACGTCAAAAAGCAAAAGCCATGCTTTCTCAGGTAAACTCAGAGTTCACAGTTCACCGTCAGATGTGGAATGTGTAGCTTTAAACATCTGCTTCTTTTACACAATTAGGGCCACACTTACAGTGTTCATATAACAGTGTTATTACATTAAGTGGGCATGCTCCAGTAATTGGCTACTAATGAACATGTAGACTTACTTGCCTACTTTATATTATTTTATGGAGCAACTTGCAAACACCCACTTTTATTGTTATTGCAATAAATTACAGTATATTAAGTTATACAGACACTGTAATGTAAAGTGTTACTATAATTTGATGACTATATTATCACAAGAGGCACAGTTTATGCATCTGTATTATGGATATGCACCTGTACACTAAAAAAGACCAAAGATAAAATGCAAAACAAATTAAAAAAGTTTGAATGTTTCAGGTGCAGTTCATTTATCTGACACTGCTTCTTATAACATAGCACTCACAGAAGTGAAGAATCATATTTTGTATGTGTCCTTCATTGGTAGCTGTTTATGGACATGATCATGTAGGTTTACATTTTTGCACGAAGATGGACAGAGAATCATCTTGCATGCTGTTGAAAGATGTTATGAAGGAAGTGTCTGGTGCGCACCTCATGCCAAATAGCCTGTGTTGTTTCTGGAACAGTTCTGAAGTTAGCACATCTGTCCTTTTGTGTTATACAATATTGTGATGTGAAAACTTGTTTCACACTTTCTCAAAAAAGATTACGTGATGTAAGCTGTGATGTTTCAGTGCACAACCACACTATGCATTCATTCCACTCAGCATGAATAAGTTGCTTAAACTTATTTCCTCTCTTATCATTTTGTGCATCTCTGTGGATAATATATGGTGGAAGGGCGTGAATGTGTGAATTGTGGAGCGACATCAACTCCTCTGTGGCGGAGGGATGGAACAGGTCATTATCTGTGTAATGCATGTGGACTCTATCACAAGATGAATGGCCAGAACCGACCACTCATCAGACCCAAGCGGCGACTGGTAAGTGCCAGACACAGACATGTACACCTTTTCATATGCTTGCAAGCACACACAGAGTTCCAACACAAACATCTTTTAGGACACTGCTCTAAAAACAAACTGAAGAAAAGCTTTGATAAAGGTTTGCCTGCTAACATTTAACCTGCATTTTGCCCATATATTTGGGAAATGCCAATGTTTTCACCCCATGACAAGGGTAAAGAAAAAAAAGGAGCATCAAGAATTCTTCATGTAGACAGTCAGGTGATAAATGGCAATAAAAAAACACTGCTCATGTATGTAAAGATCTTGAGAGTAATAACATTTACAGTTAAAATTGTAAAGGTTCTAAATAGTGACTACTAACATTGTGACCATGTGATGTACACTGTAAAATAAAAATCCGTAAAATTTACGGTAAATTACAGACAGCTGTGGTTGCCAGAGATTTACTGTGAAAAATACGGTAACCACGTTTTAGGCTTTATGGGATGTAATTTTGATGCCTGTATATTTTACGGTGCATTACCGTTTTTATTATTAAATGATAAACTTGATACGTTAAAGGTGCTATATGTAAGATTGACAACAAGCGTTTGAAATGGGTATTGCAGTCCAAATTCAAAATATTGGAGAGTTGTCTGCCCCGCCTCAGACTCGAAGCTCATGCGGGTTGTCAGAATGTTGACAAGCAAATTAGCCAACTCAGCATCCGTTTTAAAGGATTTCTGGGCTTTAAGCTGTCTCCATCTTCCAAAGGCATCTCCAATATTTATCCTTGTTTTACTACGCCTCTGATCATGGTGGTTTTTAGACGGATGGCGAGGCTTTTTAGGTCGGGTGGAATCTGTTATCTCTGATCCAGTTCATTTGCTGGCTTCCATAGCTGCAGCACGCAGTGTTGTTTGCCTGCAAACTTGTTCAAATCTGGCAGCCCGGCAGTGTCGAAATACTATTGGTGAGTGGGCAGTGGGCGGGATCACACAGGCCAAAACATAAACAGAAATTCCGGCCCAGAATGGAAACTTCAAAGTAGAATATACTGGCTGTAGCATTGTTATCGGAGAAGACAGTATTTCAACTTAGCATGTTTCCTAATTCTATAATGACATATTATGGTCATTTATGATTTAGTACAGTACAAATATTACATATAGCACCTTTAACCTTCTGAAACTGTAAAAATCTGCTTTTTACTTTATAAGGTATTGTTAATCACCGTAGTAATTACAGAAGAGCACATGGTGACATGAAGTTCATCAATAGTTGCCCTTCTAGGAGCAATGACCAATAAACATGTAGAGACAGTGCTCAGTGTCACTCACACAAACACTAAACACCATCAGGGTAACACATGTGAAATTAAATTAATGCAATAAACATTAACAAAACTACATCAAATATAACACAGAACACCCCAATGTACATAACTGATATTAAAAATAAGAAGAAACAAAACTATTCCCATAAAATATAATGAAATGCAATGGTTCATGTAGGGAATTCTGGGAACGCCCGATTACATTTTTTTAATGTAATTTTAACAACAATTTACCTTTAAAACGTACATGTACTCATAGTATACATTTAAACAGAGTATATATTTTTACCATTAATTATACAGGAAAATCATACTTTTTACATCTAAATAATGTAATTTATTAGCATTTTACCATAAAATTACATGTATTTTCTTTTTAGATATATTCTAACTTTTTACTGTATATTTCAAGGTAACTAACAGTTAACCAATTAAGGTTTTTTACTGTAACATTTTTACAGTCTTTTACTGTTAAAATTATGGACATTTTATACAGTGTATGATGGTTGTATTACATGCACTGACAAAGAATATGTACAGAGGCTGGAAAATAACAGAGAAATAGAAAGAGAAAGTCTTGTGTGTTTATGTAATGGACCACTGAAGCCGCCTTTTCACTGCATCCGACAGACGATAGACCGGAAGCTTTTGGAATAACAGTAAACGTGTGATTAAATGTGTACATGAGTCATTTATTTCTGCACATGCAAAATCTACATATTTAAAATCACATCTATGAATTTCTGATTCATATTTGCTGAATTAGGGTTGTTGTTGCTGTTAATGATCATAATATTAACTATAAAAACAGTAATAATGATAAATAATACTATTAATGATAAATAATGAGTGAATATTAATCCTGAATTTTTTTTGAATTCATTCATCTGCTCAACAAAATCACACTCAGTAATGTCATTCTGAGATACACCTCTGGTAGCTTCACCTTCAATGAATAAAATCCATTAGGAGCAAAATGACTTCATCATGACTGCCACTAGGGAGAGAAATACGACAGTCGTATGCAAATGTCGGAGACAGTGAAAAGGCAGCTCGAGTTTCCATGGCCCTATCCACGATTTTCACGGCCGGTGAAATTACCCATTTTGCTTAGCGTGTACTCCCAATGCTACAGACTTCCGGTTCACAGCTTATTCACATTACCAAGCAATGAAATAATCACTAACGACAGTCAAAAACGATGGAACACTCCCTATTTACTTAACTTAAATCCCTTTCTCACTAAAATCTGTGTATGGACGCTTTCGACGGCAATCGCTGAATAAATAAGTACACAATCACACACATTTACATGGTAAAGTTACTACACTGGGCTCTCACGCTTTCTGCACATGCCCTGTGCGTGTGTGTGTAAAAGAGAGAGAGACACACAGACATTCAGTGCGCAGAGAGAGAATTCACAATTATGATGCGCTGGATTTCACCGGGTTTCTTGTTGCACACACAATGTATGATGATGATGATAGAAAGCACTTCAATATGAAAACTGACAAATCTGGGAATCTGCTTTTTAAGGTCCAAAAAAGAGGATGTACATGAAAAGAGGACATATGTTCTCCCTAGGTTTCATTTAAAAATCAGCAGATTTGAGGGACGTATCATTTGGAATTATCCATCAGTGTTAAAAAAAAAAATAGGCAAATGATGGAGAATTATGTTAATGCAACCTCTGCTTATTGCATCTGGTGTGACTCAAAGTTTCAGGCATTGACAGCTTTTGGGTGGGTTTATTGTTGTAACATTAATTTTCCAGTAATTTTTTAAATCCACCTGTAGTTGTTATAACATCCTCTAACAGCACAAATGATAGGCATCACCAGTAACGTCTGTCTAGCTCTAGCGTACAATAACAACAATTAAGCAGAAGCGCGGAGCATCCGAGAGGATGTAGCTCGCCATAATGGCGCCACCCATGGAGAAGTCAGGAAAAAGGTTAATTATGGTGGCCAAGAAGTGCAAAAAAAATAAATAAAAACACAACGGTAAATCCAAAGACAAAATAATTTAGAAACACAACAACAAATAATAAAACACAACAGCAAATCCGAAAACACAACAGCAATTCAGAAAACAAAACAGCGAATCCAGAAACAAAACAACAAGTTAGTAAACACAACAGCAAATTAAAAAACACAACAGCAATTCAGAAAACACAACAACAATTCAGTCGAAACGGAAAGGGTAGATACCATAGCTTCTCACCTGATTGGTTGTGTGGAGAATACCTAGTCCTTTCCTCAGGACTGGTTCTCTGCCCACTTGTGCGATTATTTGAAAATTCATTCCAAATGCTCAATTATGGAAATTTTGAGTGGTTTTTCACTCAGTAAAACAGTAATGGGACACTTGATAACACAGAGAGAAAAAAAAAAAAAGAAGGAAAAAAAAAAGGTTTTAGGTATGATGTTCATCTATGGTATGTAAGGGACCGTCTAAAAATTCCACAAACTGCGCTAAAACGTTATTAAAACATGGTTATTAAAAAAAGCATTTTCACATTCTAAAGATTGCAGTAGACTGCCGGCGTGATGGCTCACTTTCTATACTTGAAGCCAGCATGTCCAATTATGAGTACAGTGTTCAATTATTTTAGAAAACAAATTGCTGAAATTTTACCAAGATATTGTTTTCGTATTGTAAAGGTTGTAGAAGGCTGCTATTAGATATGCTGACATACTTTAGGTGAGATTTTCGCAGGATGAACTGATGTCACTTTGCTTAAATTAGTTCACATTTAATATATAGTCTAGTCAAAAAAAGTTAATAATGTTGACAAATTATACAGATGCTATTTACAGCTACTGCAAATAGTCAACCCTTTCTTTTAATGCTTACAATTCTAAATACACATTTTCATTCTAGGCCTAAAAGTCAAGTGTCAACTCTGTTTAGAACTTCATTTTCATTCAAGTTCATAATGGTTCAGTATTCACTCAAAAAAAATAATTTTGAGATTTACACATTTTAATTTTTATAACAAAATTTCATCAAAATGAATTAAGTAATCTTTAATCAAATAAACAAAAATAAATATTTAAAGTTTTAGTAATTCAATTTTGTTAAATATTACACAATTCAATTTGATGGACTTTTGTTTAAATTGAAATAGTAGTACAACTACACTCAGCAAGTAACAGAATTGTTTCTATTCTGCAAAGCCTACATTAAAACTACATTTGTGTGGTTAGATATAAGTAAAGAGAAGAAAATACTTTAACATTAGTAACCGTTCAAATAAATATTTCAAGTAGGCTTGGCCTATTATAATCTGATGAGGGGACTGTACACTATGCAGACGTCTGCAGAACTGCTACCGTGACAAAAAAATGAAGGGAAACACCTAATAAATCAGCTTGAAAGTGGCTGCCTCGATGAAATTTGTATGACCCTCTTTCTGAGCGTATTAGCTGTAAATTAGACTGACAAACTTCGGAACTCATGCTTTTCTTCAGTGTGTGACGAGCGCTGCTGCATCAGCTACAGGTCGTATATTTAAAGAGGGCCTGTCGAAACAGGTCGGTCCATTTGTTTCCGTGGCAGGATGTCTGCCCGGTACCGATAACTTCGTGAGCCCTGGAAGAGCTTCCGTTCGTGGTTGTTTTCTCACTCTATTTTTTTTGACATGTGAAGAGTCTACAATAGCTCCTTGAGCACCTCTCCACAGGACAGGCAAAAATATGTAACAGAGATATATGGATGGGAAAGGCGTTAAACGAGTCACATATAGGCTATAAATACGTGAATTTATGTTTTTTTGAGGGCGTAATTGTAGAGTTAATAACAAAGATTCTGACCAGGCCAGTATGCTGTTTCTTTGTTTTGTTTTGTTTTATTTCTTAATAAAACACTGGCTTCATAAAAAAAAAAAAAAATTAAAAAAAAGGATCTTATATAATCTTTTCTTTAGCTGCAGCATGCAAATTTGCAGTCATTTTGATAAAAAAAAAGAAAAAAAAAGTCTCCTGTAGACCAATACAAATGCTTGAAATCCTACTGTTAACATTAAGCTCTGAGGAGATACTTTTCTGTACATGATCCAGCCTTCGTTCATATGGAAAGTGTAGTGGACCTTATTGGTATCAGGTCTAAATTGGCAGGCATTCCACAAAGGATCTTGACTAGCAATCTTCTTGTTATTCATATATATATACACTATATTGCCAAAAGTATTCGCTCACCCATCCAAATAATTGAATTCAGGTGTTCCAATCACTTCCATGGCCACAGATGTATAAAATGAAGCACCTAGGCATGCAGACTGCTTCTACAAACATTTGTGAAAGAATGGGCCGCTCTCAGGAGCTCAGTGAATTCCAGCGTGGTACTGTGATAGGATGCCACCTGTGCAACAAGTCCAGTCGTGAAATTTCCTCGCTACTAAATATTCCACAGTCAACTGTCAGTGGTATTATAACAAAGTGGAAGCGATTGGGAATGACAGCAACTCAGCCACGAAGTGGTAGGCCATGTAAAATGACAGAGCGGGGTCAGCGGATGCTGAGGCGCATAGTGCGCAGAGGTCGCCAACTTTCTGCAGAGTCAATCGCTACAGACCTCCAAAGTTCATGTGGCCTTCAGATTAGCTCAAGAACAGTGCGTAGAGAGCTTCATGGAATGGGTTTCCATGGCTGAGCAGCTGCATCCAAGCCATACATCACCAAGTGCAATGCAAAGCGTCGGATGCAGTGGTGTAAAGCACGCCGCCACTGGACTCTAGAGCAGTGGAGACGCGTTCTCTGGAGTGACGAAGCACGCTTCTCCATCTGGCAATCTGATGGACGAGTCTGGGTTTGGCGGTTGCCAGGAGAACGGTACTTGTCTGACTGCACTGTGCCAACTGTGAAGTTTGGTGGAGGGGGGATTATGGTGCGGGGTTGTTTTTCAGGAGCTGGGCTTGGCCCCTTAGTTCCAGTGAAAGGAACTCTGAATGCTTCAGCATACCAAGAGATTTTGGACAATTCCATGCTCCCAAGTTTGTGGGAACAGTTTGGGGATGGCCCCTTCCTGTTCCAACATGACTGCACACCAGTGCACAAAGCAAGGTCCATAAAGACATGGATGAGCGAGTTTGGTGTGGAAGAACTTGACTGGCCTGCACAGAGTCCTGACCTCAACCCGATAGAGCACCTTTGGGATGAATTTGAGCGAAGACTGTGAGCCAGGCCTTCTCGTCCAACATCAGTGTCTGACCTCACAAATGCGCTTCTGGAAGAATGGTCAAAAATTCCCATAAACACACTCCTAAACCTTGTGGAAAGCCTTCCCAGAATAGTTGAAGCTGTTATAGCTGCAAAGGGTGGGCTGATGTCATATTAAACCCTATGGATTAAGAATGGGATGTCACTTAAGTTCATAAGCGTCTAAAGGCAGGTGAGCGAATACTTTTGGCAATATAGTGTATATATATATACAGGGTTGGGAGGGTTACTTTTGAAATGTATTCCACTACAGATTACAGAATACATGCTGTGAAATGTAATTTGTAACATATTCCGTTAGATTACTTGTTAAGATTTTTAGATATTTTTACAGGAAAACAATACGATATAAAAGAATACGATTTTTTGCCCTAATATCAAAGGTTTTACTAGAACAAAAAAGAAATTATGATCTAACGTGAATTTTCTTGATAAAAAATATGATCGTGCCTGGTAACGTGCATGTAAAATGGTTAGAAATAGCATTTTAGCTTAGCGTAAGGCTGACAATTTACACAAGGTTTATTTCTATTTCTTCTGCTCCAAACTTACTTCAAACGTTCTTCTCTGTCTGCTTGTATGAATGTAACACATCATAAGTGTGTGCAAGTCAGTCAAGTCTCAATACTCAAGTCTTAGGCACATAAGATACTTCACAAAAACATTTGTCTTAAGATGATTATTTATATTTTCACTTTTAGTGTGTCAATAGGAAATATAAATGTTAGACTCCCAAACATTACTTTTGCAAATAGAATAGAATAGAAGAACAGGAGGCCCTGCAACAGATGGCATGGTCCCCACAGATACCTCCACTGAATATTGAGTCAGTCTGGGATTACAAGAAGAGACAGAAGCAATTGAGACACCCGAAATAGATAGAAGAACTGTGGTGAATTCTCCAAGAAGCTTGGAACATCCAATCTGCCAACAACCAAGAAAAACTGTGTCCAGGTGTACCTAGGAGAATTGGTGCTGTTTTGAAGGCAAAGGTGGTCACACCAAATATTGATTTAGGTTTTTTTTTTATGTTTACTGGACATTGTATGACATTAATTGATAAATGAAAACTATTTATGGCATTATTTTTAAAGACATCCACTATGCAACATTTTTCCCAAGTGCCTAAAACTTTGCACAGTACTGTATATATATATATATTGCAAAGCTTAAATGTCTAATCTAAATATTTATTATTTTCATAACATTATGTCTATCATATAATTTCAGAGTCATATCCTTTTTAAAATTTTAGTGTTTTAATGGAGACAAACAATTTCTTCCTGTTAAAATTAATTTAAATAACATTTACTTTAGATAACTTTTAAAAAACCTTTTTTTCTACATGCCATTTCAACTTTTAAGCCAGAGCATACAGATCTTGCTACAGGCTTCCTAATATTGGACGTGAAACTGTTTTTTCCCTCCTGCTTGCCCTACTTGAATTATTTTGTTCTTAAGTTTTATGTTCTGTCATTGACCATTCTCTTGGCATTTTAACTCTGTGTTTTTGTGTGATATGTGTGTGGCAGTCAGCATCTAGTCGAACAGGAACCTGTTGTGCCAACTGCCAGACAGGCACCACCACACTTTGGAGACGTAATGCCAATGGAGAACATGTGTGTAATGCCTGTGGTCTGTACTACAAACTACACAACGTAAGTGGCACTGGAACTTTGTATAGACAGAGCCCACCAAACTGAGTGATAGAATTTTGGATAATCAAAACAACATATATATTTACACATACACTTTGCCTTTCCTAAATGCAAACTTGTAAGAGGACTTGTAAGGGCTTTACATTCTCTAACAAGAATTGCTTATTCTTGAACTGAGAACAATTGCCCAAGAATTGCTTAAATGACCTAGTTTGCACTTTTTTTTTTTGCACAATTTGCTGTTTTTTTATGTTGAATCTGCTGGCCATCCCTTAATAAATATTGGGGTGGGGGGAATAATTTTATTTTATTTTTCTATTTTTTTGCATTGGCAGGATATACATAATTTTCTTTTAGTTTTAAAACAGAAGGAATTACATTAGAAACCATTAGTTTCGGGCCTGGGTTGCTCAGCAAGTAAAGACGCTGACTACCACACCTGGAGTCGCAAGTTCGAATCCAGGGCGTGCTGAGTGATTCCAGTCAGGTTTCCTGAGCAACCAATTGGCCCAGTTGCTAGGGTGGGTAGAGTCACGTTGGGTTAACCTCCTCGTGGTCACTATAATGTGGTTCTTGCTCTCGGTGGGGCACTTGGTGAGTTGTGCGTAGATGTCACGAAGAATAGCGTGAGCCTCCACACGCGCTAAGTCTCCGCGGTAACGCGCTCAACAAGCCACGTGATAAAATGCGTGGATTGACTGTCTCAGACGCAGAGGCAACTGAGATTCGTCTTCCGCCACCCGGATTGAGGCGAGTCACTACGCCACCACGAGGACCTATAGCGCATAGGGAATTGGGCATTCCAAATTGGGGAGAAAATCCCCCCCCAAAAAGAAACCATTAATTTCATTGTTGTACAAATGGTGTATGATATCTCTGTATTTTTGTGCATTCAGGTGAACCGCCCGCTTACAATGAAGAAAGATGGGATTCAGACCCGCAATAGGAAAATGTCTAGGAAGCCTAAGAAGAGGAGAGTGGAAAACTTTCCACAGTTTGACAGTTGTGTGCATGATAAACCATCCACCTTTAGCCACATAGCCACTATGCCCCACCCCTTCAATATGACCCCACCCTTACAATTACATTCTGCATTCAGTCACACCAACTTAGTCACTGCCATAACTTGAGAGACAATACCATATTAAACACATATTAAAACATACCTAATAAACCACAGCATCCATTTTATTAATGATACAGCCTTAAATATTAGTCCAAATGTTCATTATGTAAGACATTGTTAAAATGCTTTGTTCAGTTTTTGATATGAAATTCTATTTTGTCTTGGTCTGCACTTTATTTTGTGGATTCTTGTTTTGTCGAAATGTATTTTAAGACAACATAGAATCTGACTGTACACCAAGAGTTTAACGAATTAGCTAGGTATTATTAATTAATAATAAATAGACCATTTTTATTCAAATCATAATCACAAGTACAACAACTTTTATGCTAGATTAAATCCCCTTTATCCCCACACCTGCCTCATTGAATCTAATGTAATCTAATCCCTAATCTAATACTGCACTCTATTTTATGGAACTGTTCAAATGGAAGGAGAACATCTTTCCCCACAGAATGATTGCTGGCGTCCTGTTTCAACTGCATTATGATTTTAAAGATCATAATGTAAATAGTTTGCAAGACTCTCTTTAAACCATTTTGTTATTATATAATTATTGCTTTAATTTATTTATTTCTTTATTCGTATTTTCAAGCTTTATATAAAAATGCTTATATCAACATCAGTATCTTCTCTGAACACACATGTATTTACACGCATAGAATTTAAACAGAACACACACTTTTTTACTGTTTGGTTAATAAATGATTTAAACACTATATGTATATATTTTATGACTCCTTGCCTTATTTGCAAAAAGTTACTAAATGTGAGAGAGGATATGCTGCAAACATATTTAAACAAAAGGACACGTGTGGCTTACACAAACACACATGGCTAAACAGCTTATCAGCATCCTGACTGGACTGAAGCAGTGAATAAAGAGCAGGACTCTAGAGAGACAAGTGAAAATGGAGAGATGAGATAAAGAAGAAAGAGCAGAGAGAGTCTTTAGGCTTTGTGTTCAGGATGACTAGCGGCCAGGATAAAACCAGCCTTTTGTCACTGGAGTCCCTGCTCGCTCATTATTTACATCTTGCGTTTAGATCCCATCACCAAAGTTCCAAAGGTTGTATACCACAGTAGACCAACAAGGGTTTGTTGTTCGAAACGACTAACTAAATTTCAATTTGCGAGTCATTGTATTATGACTATGTACATTTTATTTAAACTCATATGGCTGTGATGCCTTTATACAGTACTATCAGCACAATAAGTTACCACTCATGGGAAGATCCAGAAGCTTTATTTTACAGCTTAAGATACTCGATTATATGAATAATAATGTATTAAATAACCTTTGAGTAATATTAAACATACAAAGACATCACTGACCATATAAAAAACACGGTTTGACGGTCTCAGACGCGGAGGCAACTGGGATTCGTCCTCCACCACCCGGATTGAGGCGAATCACTACGCCACCACGAGGACTTAAAAGCGCGCTGGGAATTGGGCATTCCAAATTGGGTGAAAAAGGGGAAAAATCAAAAAAAAAAAAAAAAAAAAACATTGTGTCTGAAAACTGGGACACAACAGAACTCTCCCATCCAACACAGGCCTAGCAGCATTTAACCCCTTTCATTCACTCTTTTCTTCTGCTCTCCTTATCTTCCTGTTTAACAGGTACATAAATTAATTCATCCTCTGTCTCTGACCAATCACTTAATTCAAATGACAAACACCAACTGTGAGCACTCAGTTCCCATCTCCAGGGACAGTTTGTGTGGTGTTGGGAGGTAAATGCGTGTGTGTGAGTGCTTTATTGTCATCCTCCTGAGACGGCGTAACAAATCTGCTTAATTCTCTCTCCCATCCTCTTTCTCCACTCTTTTTGTCCCTGTCCTAGTGGTTTTGTCCTAAGAGAAACCTTAGAGGCAGGAAAGTAGGCCAGAGGCAGGAAGGGATTGGATCTAAAGTCAACACTCAATAAGATATTTACAAGCCCTATAGTGAAAATGCTCATTCTGTTACATATTATATTCTCAGCATAACAATTTGAGTGAACAGTTGAATAAAAAATGAACATGAATATCTTCATTTCTTAGTATTTGACATGTCCCCGTTTTGCTCTAATGACAGCATGTACACTATGAGTTTGTGCAAAATCTGAACCCATATTATCCCAGCATGATTGAGCAGCCAGATCTCAAGAAAATTATGTGTCTGTGGCAACATTTTGCAAAACAATTTAAATGGTTTATCACGGCAGTTTCAACATAAAATATTCACTGTGTGACACTGTTCCCTCAAATGGATTTTAAGGCAAAAAACCTACCACCCTAGCCTAAACCTAACCACTATGACACTTCTGGCTCATGTGTCGACTTGTGTGCCCTTCAGAGTCCAATGCATAGCAAGTGCAATGCTCTATTGGTTGAGCTACCATTCAATTTGGTCACACTCGAACAAGCTGGTAAATGTTGGTCATGTAATGCAAATGTTAAAATGTATCATGCACTAATAAAAGTGTCATAAGATAACATTGTGTGAGGAACAGTGCGAAAAGCAAGTGTTTATGAACTGATAATCAGCTGTTTTACTCGTGACTTATGTGAAAGTGAATGAAAGTAATTTTTGGTGTAGCGCCTCTAGTGTTTATTTCACCAGTGTTTTACGTCAAACTGTTTCTTTGCCTTAACCCTTGTGTTGCGCTCGTTTTGTGTTAACACATTTTGTCTTCCCAGTCAAAAATTAACAGCCCACTAAGATTGTTTTATAAATCTCTCATATTGCATATATTATCACAAGATATTGCATTAGATCTTTTTATCAACTAAGTTTTTTTAATTGATTGATCTGAGCTTATGAGACGATGCACAATAGGGCGCTCAACACACATTGTGTGTGTGTTGTGTGTGTGCACAAGTCCGAGGACTTGGTGTGTGCAAACACACTTCTATGCTCATATAAAGGATTGGGATGCTCCTGAACACTTAATATTTCTGTAGTCTAATCTGTAGTCTAATCTAGTCTAATCCACCTCATTTCCAATGGCCGGTCATTTTTGACAGGGAACACAACATGTGTAACAAAGTGGGGGGAAAAACAATAAAGAAAATGGTTCAATTGTTTTGTGTTTTCAGATACCATATGTGAACAAAGTCAAGGAATTTTATTCCAATTGGATTAGGTAAAAGAAAAAAAAGATACCTGGGTCAGAATGACCAGAACACCACATAAGGGATACATTTGTCAAAATCATAAAATTACACCACAGCAATCAGTCTTACAAGTTGAATTTTCAGGTGCTTAATGAGTCATTTGAAACTTAATAATTACACTTTTATAACCCAATAAGAGAGGCAGGATGAAACACTAATACACAGAGTCATGTACTGTATAGAGCTGTGAAAGGCAAGAAAAAAATATGAAAATGAGACTCAACGAGAGCAGGCAGAAAGGTAGAAAACAGGCCTGCTACAGATTTAAGATAAGCTGGCTGGCTGACAAATATTTGTAAAATGTGCAGACAGAGATTGAAACAGAGGACAAAAGAAAGTAAGAAAGAAATAAAGAAAGAATACATTTACTAATACTTCAGTCTTTTGGGGAAACTAAAGCACTTTTAGTCAGGCGGCTCCTTCAGTGAGCTGCTATTGTGTTTTTTTATTGTTGGGATTGAAAAAGCCCATGAGGCTTACGGATAGAATGGGACTCACATTTCTACAGTGACCCAAGTTGTACTGAGTGACAGCTAGGTCATTAGAACATCAACTGTAATTAGTATACTTTTTGAAACCCACACTATACAACCTATATACACACACAAGCACTTATTCTACCCTCCATGTATCCAAGTACGCAATTCACAGAAGCTGTTGTATACTACTTAAAAATTATAGGTTTGTATAAGTGCAGGGCCAGATGGAGCATGTGTAGCAGCATAATATATACATTATTTTGATTTGGATTTTTAGAGTGTTTTAAATACTGATGTTATTGAACTAATTCAAGCCATTAACCAAAACACATGCTCTTTTTTTAGATATGTAAATCGAACCATCATGCATGCATTTCTTAAAACACAAGAAGTCTCCAGGCATCCACACTGAAAAAAATGTTAAATAAAAAAATGGGCTTCATGTGGTAATGTCTAAATTAAGTCAAGACTATTATTTAATATCACTAAATCAACCTGAATACATTAGGTTACACCAACAAAACTAATTTTAAGGGTTAGA
Source organism: Myxocyprinus asiaticus (assembly GCF_019703515.2). Classification (NCBI taxonomy): domain Eukaryota; kingdom Metazoa; phylum Chordata; class Actinopteri; order Cypriniformes; family Catostomidae; genus Myxocyprinus; species Myxocyprinus asiaticus. The sequence goes on from NC_059355.1 coordinate 37,474,006, forward strand.
TTAGGTAGAAATAGCTCCTTATGGTAACAATTGCAGGTTACTACTTACAACACTCTCGGTTTTAACTCCTTTTACCCATCCCACACTAACATTCACGTAATCGTTTGTTTAGAGACTGTTTCTAATTTAATAGCACTAATCTAATAGCTGGCTGTTTATCGTTCAAAGATAAGATGGAAAGCCTGCTAATTTTGTTAGTCCCTTCGGTAAGGGATGTGGTAGGCTTTTACCGCCCCGTCTAATTGGTCCAATGAGTCGGACATTGTATGTGTGTGACCTGAACTGTTCAAAACTGACTGACCTCTGTATTTCCTCTCCTTTTGTCTACCAATTCATATTGAAGTGTCTGTCACTTGTGTCAACAAATTGATCACAAAACCTACAATGACAGGTTGATGCACTCTTAAACTATTGCACGAAAACTTCAAAGGGCAAGGGTTACAATCTTAGAAAGATCGACACACACTCTTTTAAAAGGATAGTTCACCCAAGAATGTTGCTCATGTTGTTCCAAACCCACATGACTTTAGGCAAAATGTTAGCCTCAGTCACCATTCACCTTTATTGTATGGAAAAAAGATGCAATCAAAGTAAATGTTGACTGAGTTTAACATTCTTCTTAACTCTCTTTTTTGCGTTCCACGGAAGAAAGAAAGCCATTCAGGTTTGGAACAACATGAGGATGAGTAATTAATAACGAATTTTCATTTTTGAGTTTACTATCCCTTTAAATTTCTCTATAGACATAGTTCCAATGAATTATCATATTCCCTTTTACACATAACGGACATACACACCTGAGTGACAAAGCTAAATTCTTCAGAAGAGTGTGGTAATTCTGCTGTAAAGAAGCCTGACCTGGAAGAAAGTTGAAGAACAAAGAAAAAGAATACAAGAGAAAGGAAGGTGTGGGCTAAATGTTGTATGGACCTAAAGATACAAACAAAGCAAACAAAGAATAGGTAAGAGAGAACAAAGGGCGACAGAGATAAAGTGCATTAGAAAAAAGGATGGAAAGTGGGATAATGGACTAGAACAAAGCACCTCTTGAATGAATGTGTCACATGAATGTGGGGGTTTTTTTTGTGTCGAGGTGAACCTGTACGCTACTTTCTGACTCTGTGAAGAAAACAGACTTTGCTTGCAAGGAAACATGATATGTGTGTCTGAGTGAGTGAGTGGGTGAGTGAGTTGCTTACAAAATCTGGGCTTCAAATCACTTCCATTGTAAACTTTAAAGGAACAGTTTACACAAAAAATGAAAATTCTCTCAACATTTACCCTCTTGTGCCATACCAGATGACTTTCTTTCTTAGCTTTTCTTGCTGAACACAAACAAAGATTTTTAGAAGAATATCTCAGCTTTGTAGGTCCTCACAATGCAAGTGAATGGGTACCATAAAGCTCCAAAAGCACATAAAGGCAGCATTAAAGTAATCCATACTACTCCAGTGGTTAAATCCATATCTTCAGAAGGGATATGATAGAAACAGATCAATATTTAAGTCCTTTTTTCCTATCAGTCTCCACAATTTTCTTCTTTTGTTTTTGGCGATTCACGTTATTCATGCATATCGCCACCTACTGGGCAGGGAGGAGAATTTATAGTAAAAAAGGACTTAAATACTGATCTGTTCTTCACCCACACCTATCATTTCACCTGTGAAGATATAGATTACTTTTATGCTGCCTTTATGTGCTTTTTAGAGCTTCAAATTTTTGGTACCCATTCACTTGCATTGTGAGGACCTACAGAGCTGAAATATTTTTCTGAAAATCTTTATTGTGTTCTGCAGAAGAAAGAAAATCATACACATCTTGGATGGTATGAGGGTGATTAAATGATGAGAGAACTTCAAATGTCATGTCATCGGTCCTAATATTAGCAGTAAGTACCTTAGTCTTCATTAGAAATACAATTCCTTATATATCTCATGATGTCGTTCATGTGAGTGTGTATGCAATTTTCTAAGGGTTTGTAAAATGCTCTGAACTTCAGAATATTCGCCAAGAGATTTCAGTAAACCTATAGAGTGCACAGATGTAGTCAAGATACTGCAAAAGCTTTAAAGCAAATTATGTGATTAGTCTCTAGCAGTAGTTCATTGATTTATTGAAGGATTGATGTTTTTGCTCAATTGCAAAAGTAATTGATTTATTGAGATCTTAGAACCTCTCTGAAAAAACAAAACCTGGTGCGTTTTGACCACTGTGCGTTGTTTCAAATCAGACTAAACCCAATAGGTTTTCATAGTTTGCATTTTGTGCATGTTGTAGTTACATCTCTAGGGGAAAAAAACACACATCGAAGACTGACAAATCCATACACAACTGCACAGACCACAGAGATAAAGAAAGACAACAAAAAAAAAACATCAACCACACATACTGTAAATAAGTAGAGGGTAGTATCTCTGCAATATTCAAATCTTGACACTTCCTGATAGACAGGGTTACATGTCAAGTTTACACAACACACATATACAGTATAAGATAAAATAACACTTCTGTATTGTGTGCATCTGCCATGAACAAAAATGCCATAACAGTCTTTTCTTAGCCAGTGAAACTCATATATTACTTTGATCCAATTATAATTGATCCAATATTAATTAATTCACAAAGTAGTAGTTACAAAGAAATGGGCAATTTCTGGACAATATGAACACTGAATTCTGAGTCCTAGTGACCACCTTTTTTAATTGTTCTCTGTAGATCAAACTTTATGATTGCAAATAATTATTATAATCATAATTTTGTTCTCTGATGGCAATGTGAGTTATGCTTACCTGGGGAAAACTTGCCAGCACTATTCAACAGTGTATTGTGGGTGGTTGGCAGTATGTTGCTATGTGTTCTGTGTGGTTTTTAGACCACTTTTGCAGGTGCTAGGTAGTTGCTTAAATGTCCCGAGTCAAAAGAGCCCATCCAAGTTTCTATGATATTCTGGTCCTATACTCTTAAGCATAGCACCATATTAAGGTTCTTTAGCTTCTATAGCAATAGCAGAACTCTTTTGGTGCTATATAGAACCCTATTATAAGGTGTCTATTTTTGCCTTTAAAGGTGCAATATGTAAAAATGTTCATGAAATATTCACTTTTTTTTGCCAATGTGTGAACGGCTTGTAACGCAACTTAAAAAATGAGCCCTTCCCGGAATTCCTAGGTCGCCTATTAAAGCCTGTAGACTATTTTCATGGGAAGGCCTTTTGCCGGGAAAATCCAAAGGATGTGACGTTTATGCACGCTCCCAAGAGCCTTGACTCAGTGCTTCTCTTCAGCTATGCAACAGCGACAACAAACTGCAACACTAGGTAACGTTATCTTAGCGATGGAATCCAGCAAACGTCCGGCTCCCAGCACAACATCGACTCCTACACAAACTCAGAGTAAGTAAAAAAAAAACAAAAAAAATAATAATAAAAAAAAATAATAATAAAAAAAAAAAAATAATAATATATATATATATATATATATATATATATATATATATATATATATATATATATATATATATATATATATATATCTACCGAATCCCATCTGGCTAAGCGGAAACGTGATCGTGGTCGAGCGAAAACTAGAGTGAACATCGGCAGGGCATTTCATTACTGGAGGGACCTTCATTCGGTTTTGGGGATCAAAACCGACCCTGAATTGGCATTCTTCTTATTGGACAGTTAAGCTTACATAACTGCAAAGCATGTGAGATATAGTGCCATAAGGATTGATCTGTGTAATTTTAGCTAACTTGAACGCTGACAAATTGCAAGCTACCTTGCTTCGTAAATTTCAGATAATTTCAACGATCTACTCTTTATACTAAATGTCAGGTATACAGGATAAATTAAAGCAAATACTTTGGTTTCTTATACGTAGTACAACATATGACATACAAAACATACAATAGTGCAACAGTAAACCGTCTGGTATAGTTCGGTAGTATGTAGCTGTATGTGTGTATCAGTATGCTATGTTAGCTGATAAGTAGTTTTAGTTTAGTCTCAAAGTTTGTAGTAAAAAAATCATAACTGTGTAATTTTAATTATGCTACCTCATCTGTCAGCATGATGCCGGTGAATCACGTTCAGCCTCTTTGTACGTTACGTCATTGTTTTGGTCGATGCTCGCTCGCTCGGGTCCCTATGGAGTGTGCATGAGCAACAGGTAGCTGGCTGCAGTTCACTTAACGGCCACAGGTGTCATTAATAACAAGGGTTTCTGATTCTTACATACTGCACCTTAAAGTAGAAAGTAGACAGCAAAGTAGAAGTAAAAAAGACCCACACTCAAACATGGGGTGCTGTGAGCCAACGTCTCATATATGTACTGAGCATTAGCACAACCTACAGCACCACAGCTCTGGTATCATAATTATGTTGGCTTACTGTTATTCTACAAACATTGTTTACGGTTTTTTGGTGCTAAATGAAAGACCAAAATTTCTGACTGTAACTCCTCCAAGAGCTTTCAAGCTACATTCACCAAACAGCACAGACCTTCAAACTGTTCTGGAATAGTGTGAAATGTCTTTTCTAACGGATCAGACTTACAGTTTTCGCACAGCGGCTGATCAAAAATAGACTTACATTTTCGGAATGTTCAAATGGGCCAGCGCAATGCTTGCTAATTCAAACTCCATCTGTCAAAAATCTGAAAGTAAACAAACACACTAAATGCCTTTAATCTGTTTAAAGGTGCAGTAAGTTATTTTAGCTGTTCCGGAATTTCAGCCAGACTTTGAATTAGCTGCTGAATTAGCCATGCCACCACTTTACAAAACCCCACACTCCAAAGCACCCCCTGAGCGCTTCGCCGTCCAACCATTAGCGTAGAGCAGGAAACCGTACATACACTTAAACAAACATATGTTAGCTGCCCTGTGAACGTGCACAATGACTGACATGCAGAAATCTTCTGACTGGCTAAAATAAATTAAATGACTGCAGCCATCTTTGTGCTGAGTGCGTTTGTGGACTTGTTAAGCTGGCTCTACACTAGCACACTCAGAACAACTTGAACGGGGGGGGTCACACTTAATGACTGTTTTCACAAATCTTGCCCTCCTAGTCAGTGAGCCTGTCACATTTACCGATTAAAAATGGAGGGAATGTGTCACACTTAACACTGCCTTTGACTTTGTTCTGTGCCTTATAACTGCAGCAATAGTATAAATATTAGCGAATTTAAGCAACAGCTGCGGACACAATGGCTACGGCGATCGGAAGTAAACAGGTCAATCGCTGTTGCCAAGAAACGTAAAGATCATTAAGCAACAACACAGAGGATGGCACAACAGCTTATTTAATTGTTTATTTCACAATTACAAAAAAGTCATTTAAAAAAGCAAGAAAAGAGTTGCTTGCAGCATTAAATGATAATTTACTGACAGAAGAAGAGTTTTTACTCGTTTGATGTTAATAGCTCTAAAAACCTAGATTTACCATGTAAAAAATACACACCTTTCAATCTCGATGACATGGAGGAGGATGTGTTTAAATAAATTTTGTGTGAGAAAATGTGATTTACCAATCCTGGCAGATGTTCCTAGCATTCCCAATGAGGTAGTGTGTGATCAGAGAAGTGTTGTGGGAGGAGTGGAGGCGCTGTGTATGCTCCTGAAGAGGTTGACATACCCTTGCCGATACAGTGACATGATGCAAAGGTTTGGTCTCCGACAAGTACCGGTCATGTGTATGGCCACAAACTCTGTGCTTGACTACATATATGCTGCACATAATCAGAGGATAACTCAGTGGAATAACAACATACTGAACTCTGCAGCATTATAAATGTACGCTGACTGCATCCACCAAATGGGAGCCCCTTTAGAGAACTGCTTTGGATTCATAGATGACACTATGCGACCTATAGCCAGACCTGGTATAACAGAGGTTCCTATACAATGGTCACAAGCGGATTCACAGTTTAAAATATCAGGCAGTTGCAACTCCTAATGGTTTAATTGCCCATCTGTATGGCCTGTATGTAGGTTTAAATTACTTTCCATTCTTGAAAACATTGTTGTTACCCTTACAGTTAATAAAAAAATGAATAATAACAAATATTTTAACAGAGGGAAAGAAGCATGACTCTGGGATACTGGCAGAATCTGGACTGTTACCACTGCTGGAACTTCATCCCGTGTCTGAGGATGGTCATCCTATGTGTTTGTATGGGGACCCAGCATACCCACTGCCTGTGCACAGAGCCCATTTAGAAATGTTCACCTCACCCACCAAATGCAGACATACAACAAAAGTATTAGTGAAGTCAGTGTCTGTGGAATGGTGGTTTGGAGACAGCAAATTACTTCAAGTTCATGGACTTCAAAAAGAATTAAAAAAATTAGGCTGAGTAGTGTTGGCAAACTGTATGTGGTATCTGCTTTGTTAAGAAATGCACTTACTTGTCTGTATGGTAATCAGACATCTCGTTTTTTTTTTTTTACTTGGATCCTCCACACATTCAAGACTGTTTTTCATAATGTCTAGATCACACATACACATACTTTAACATGCACATTAAACTCTATATACATAATTGCATTCAATAAATTACACATCTGTACATATTCACACACTCACACACACACACACACACACACACACACTCAAACACATATAAAAATAATTTTGCATTAATTGCAATGAAAAAAGAATGTGACAGCTGTAAATTTGTTCACAGATTTTATATTTTATTATTATCAATAGAGCATTTGTACATTAAAATGTTTAATGAAATCAGAATAAATAAATAAATGTGTATGAACAGTAAAATAACTATTTCTTTGACACTTTCAATGAGGGTAAGTAATGCTTGCCCTTGCTGTTGCTGAAGTAGCATAGCCGGCACTGCTTGCATATGCTGCTGCTAGTTTTGCATTTGCTGCATCATTGCAGTCATCTGCTTTTGTGACTCTTGTGCTGCCTTTGCTTGCCCTTCAATCTATATTTCTTTTCCCTCAGCTCCCTCTCTGCCTGTCCTCTCTCCCTCAAAAATTCAGTGGTGTCATTCCCACTTCTCCTTTAACGTTTGTTGGTTCTACAATCTTCTCCCTCGTTGCTAAGCCTCCTGGTGGTCTGTCTGATTCACTCTCTCCATGGCCCTCTTCCTTGCTTCAGCACGGTCTGCCTCTATCTTCCTCCTATTCTCATCACTCTCTCTGTTTTCCTCTGCTGCCCTTTCTTTCCCTGTTATTTCTTTAATGAGCTCATCAAGCTCTGTTGTTTCTGCTGATGTGCCACTACTCCTCACATTTATATAGCTCATACATGAACAAGAAGCCTATAATTACCTGTGTTGCTGGCTAACTTATTCAAAGTCTATTCTAACCGACATTGGGTAATTTATAAAGTTTTGAGGGGGATGTTTGGCTACTTAATGTGATCGCTTTGCATCATCTGATGTGTTGTTGGCAACAGAGGACATTTCTTTGAACAAACTGGAAATACAATATAATTAGACATAGTTTAAAAAAATCGCTACACAGAATTCATTAAAAGACTAATGGCAAAAACCTATTATAGACACAATTTCAAAACCACATATTATAATTCATAAAATTTATTTACCAAATCTGTTGAATAGTAACAGCAAATTCTCAGCAGTGATTCTCCCATAGTAGGCGCTCACAGCACACCGGCTGGAAGTAGCGCATCAAAATCATGCATGCGCAAAAGAACAGAGAAGGTCATAGCTGTTGCGTCCACATCTGTTGCTTAAATTCCCCATTAATTACAGCCTGGCTACTCATAATTGTTATTGTATATTTAAATGATTCATTACCATGTACATTGAGTTCGGCAGCGATCTCTGACCACTTATTTTTCTTTTAATGGTCTGTTATGATATTACAAATGAGATGTCATACAAACATTCGTGCTGACTCCAAAGAGCAATAAAATTCTCCTCCAAATACACCGTGCACAAGCACTTTCCAGAAGTCATGCTTTTTCTGCAGAAAAAAAATCGCTTTATACATGAATTGCACTCATTGGTTCCTGCCCCACCCACAGCCAGAGATCATTTCAAGCAAGCCAGATGTGTATTTTCAGTGTTTCAATGCATTAACTCAGTTGGGAGTCCAGAGAGTCAAATGATTAACACCTCCCACTGAGAGGAGCTAATGGGTGCACTGTCTCCCGCTGCCTGTCCAGTGATTATGTTAATGAAGCTAACACCTGAAAATCATTGGAAAAATCAGCTAGTGTAGAGCCACCTTTATGTATTACTGTTGTCAGTTAGATCATTGTTCGGTTGTCAAGTCATTACAAAAATTGGCCAGTACTGACATCGCTTCTAAAGTTTCCCCGTTAAGCGGTTCTGGAATGAGTAGCACCATGGAAAGGGGAATATGTGTGTGTGGCTGTATACTAAAGCCTATTGGCTATTTTTAGAAATGGGACGCGCTGTTTGACATGTCCCGCCCCCACTTCAAGTTTTAGTAGGAAACATATCAAAACACCAAATCGAACTGCGCCCGTCAAGGCACTTCAGTGCGACTTTAAGTTTCTCTCTCTCTGTCTATCTATCCATCTATCTGACATTTTATTCGATTTATCTATGTTACAGCAAAGTGCCTTTCAAAGCAAGTCAGTCCACTCGGTGGCCATCTTTGGAAAGCTTCCGGGCAGGCTGGGCTGCTATTTATATGGATTATGGATACCAGCAAATGTGCATGCATGTTCTTGAGTTGATTGACAGGCAATGTCTGTATCTAAAAGGTGATTGGCTCCTTTACCTGTAATGCGGGACTTCCATTTTTATATCCGTTGGCCATTCAAATTTCTCTCATTCATTTTAATAGAAGTGGTCTGTCTCTGCTAAATAGTCTCTAGTGACAGTCTGTCCATCTAGCTAGCTAGCTAGCTGTTTGTCTTACTGTAATGTACATTTAACCATAAAACTTAAAACTTTTAAAAGTAATTTAAACTTTCAGACAAGGCTTTGTCAAGCAAACATAAAAGTTTGTCTTGACAAACTTTACCTATCTAGTTCTAAATTGAACTATTAATGTCCTCAAAAAATCTTTTTTTAGAGTGTAGATATTGCTCGGGCCCTTCTTTCAATATAAGTCTATGGGATTTTTTAACTCGTTTTATCATCCGCCATGTAAGAAATTGTGCGAGTTTGATCATTTAGAACAGTAATAGCCACTTAATACACTAATGATTCCAGGTATCATTCTTGTCTGTGACAACACAGTGTGGAGGGAAGTTTGGGGTTTGTTTAAAGCCCTACCCTTCAATATGAGCAATAGTAATGCTTGCCTTCGCAAGTACCACTAGTGACTTCTCCTGACTCTGGGGGTACTAATGCCCTCTACATCTTTGACATTGTTATTGCAGCATCTACATACAGTGTGTAAAACTAAAAATGGTGGGAGACAGAATAAGTGAGAGAAAGCACTCTTTGAGGCAGAAAACTTGAGATCAAAGAAAATAATTAAAAATGCACAACACAAATGTCAATTGCCCATGTTGATGAAGTCGATAATGTCAATGTCAGCGGTAACTCAAACACTGAGCGTGACTTTACCCACAATTTGGGCTCATATCAAGATCAGTGCAGGTCCAGGTTTCAGGAAGGAGATAATCTGCAGCTCCTACCTCATGGGAAATCATATGTTTTATTTCTGTTTCTCCCTATCTCTCTCTCTCTTTCTCTCTCTCTCTCTCTCTCTCTCTCTCTCTCTCTCTCACACACACACACACACACACACACACACACACAGTCTCTATTCCCTTTTTCAGTCCCTCTTCTCTTTCAATTCATTTTTGTATTTTAAACAGGCACTCTGAAAGACCTCTCTGATGAAGGACCCTGATTAGAGAGGTTAACAGACTCAAGCTGTCATATCAAAGGATTGTACATGCATGCACTCACACACACAACATAAGACCTAGATTCATATCTGAGTCACTGTAGGGGAAAATAAAAGAGAGTAAAAGACAGTGTATTTAACAATTTCATGAGTCAATGTTACAAACACTGAGCAGCCATGAAAGCTGTATTAAGTTAGACACGCACTGAGTTCTGACGCCTGCAGCGTTTAACTGAGTGTTCTGTCTCCTTCCTCCTGCTGTAATAATGAGAAAAATGTAACTCTGCTTCATTAATATTAATGCACAGTGAAACACAATAAACTTCAAATCCTCGCAAAGAAGAGATAGATGAGTGGTCGATCAGTATGCAAACTACACCAGTCCGAATACTTCTAATATTGCAAGTGAATGACAGCACACCATGCTATAACCAAATTGTAGGAGTTCCCAATCTTCTTCTCTGTAACAAATAAACAAATTGAGGTATTTCTTAGAATTCATACTCAGTAAAACTGAACACTCTAAAAAATGAAATTACAATTTTATCGAGCTAATAGGGGTTTTAAATCACTGATACTACGAAATGTGAATTACATTGCATCTATATAAAAACTATCAATGTTGGACCAACAATATTCCTCCAAATATGGTCCCAACAAGACTAACGGAGTTGTCTGAATTGTTTTTTGTTGATTGCTGACTTTATTTATGCTGTTAATGTTGTTTTTTGTTGCCAATGTTAGTCAGTGGTTGTGTGGTGATGTTAGGAGCTCATCTTTTAACTTAATGAAGTTTGTTGATTGTCAGTGTTATTGAGGATTGTGTGTTAATGTCACGCGGTCACAAAGGAGAGAGAGAGTTGTGGTGTTAGAAACCAAGTGCAAATTTTAATGAAGACACAAAATGATCAACAAGTAACAATGTCAACAACGAAGATGAAGGTAATCTAAACAAAGGCATGAAAAGTTATGTGAATGGCTACTTCACACTAAGACTAGTCAAAGGAAGACAGGACATGAGGGCATACAGGGATGATGACTAAACAGAGAACACCTGGGAACTAATGCCGCGTTCCATTTGTCTTGGAAGTCGGAGCTCGGGACTCGGATCGACGTCATATACGTTAACAAAAAACAAGAAATCCGAAATGGATGCGTTCCTTTAACACACAACATGATAAGTCGGAAAAAAAGAAGGACACCTCCAGGAAAGTAATTGTTGCACTAGCTCTTTTGTACAGAGAGCTACAAAATAAGTATGCCCTTCACCTAAGAGACCTCGAGGAAGATGACGGAAACGGTATGTTAATGTTTCCGCGCATTTGATTGTATCAAAACATGTTAACCACGTTTTAATCGAACCAGCGGTGTAAACAAAGCGCAATGCCCTATGGAAGTACAAACGTATATTTGCAATATAAATTTGCCAAACTGTGTTATGTGTAAACGGTTTTACGGTTTGTAACGTTAGGCAGTGTTGTTGTGCACCACTGACCATTGTTCTTGTAGCAGCAGCGACCATTGTTGTTGTTAGCAGCAGTGACCTAGCCAATTTTAGCTGTACCAGTTTATAAACAACACATTACATGGTAATTCACGCATAACAGGATCGTAGCAACATGCCTATAGGCAACGGTAATACAGTATTGTGTATACAACTTACTAAATTGGGACACAAAAAAGACAAAAGTGCTAAAAAAAAAAAAACTTTAAACACACAGCATACTACAGTCGATGCTCTTCGTAGCCATCTTGCTTTCTGAACTCGGGGTCCTCTGAGTTCGTCCGACTTTCCGAGTAGGAATTCCGACATCGGGGGGCGTTCCATTTGTCAGTTCCGGTCTCGGAACTCGGAAAATAACTCGGAGCTCCGACTTCTGAGACAAATGGAATGCAGCATAAAATGGGGAACAGATGGATGTAATGAGGGCAGTGAATCATGGGAATTGTAGTATGGGGTCAAACTACACCAGAAGACAGTGTCAACATAAAAGTTCTTATAAACAGAAAGGTGACAAACTGTGACAGAAACACCCCCCCCCACCCTTAAGGGGCGACTCCTGGCACCCAAAGACAGATGAGGAGGAAGGATCCAGGCGACAATTTTGAGGCCAAGGAGGAATTGGTGGACGATCAGGTTGCCAGGGAGGAGTATGCGGATGATCAGGAGGCCAGGGAGGTGACCACAGGGCAGGGACTGGGTCAGGAGGCCTGGGGGGCGGCCACAGGGCAGGGACTGGGTCAGGAGGTGGCTCCAGGAAGGAAATATGTTCCAGTGATTTGGTTGCCGGAGGTGGAGACTTAGGGGGCGGAGCCATAGACGGATCTGGAGGCGGAGCAGCAGGAGTAGGGATTTTAGATTTAGGAGTTGGAGACAGTGGCGGAGCAGGCTGAGCCGTAGGAGGTGGAGTTTCAGGAGAGGATGGAGTCTCAGGAGGCAAAGTGGACAGAACCACTGAGGTGGAGTTTCTGGGGGTGTGGGTGGAGCCGTGGGAGGCTCGACGGAGGCAGACGGAGCCGAGGGAGGCTCGACGGAGGCAGACGGAGAGGCTCGAGGGGCGGAGCCATGGAAGGCAGAGCCGTGAGAGGCTCGAGGGGCGGAGCCATGGAAGGCGGAGCCGTGAGAGGCTCGAGGGGCGGAGCCATGGGAGGCTCAAAGAGAGCTGGCAGCGACTGGGAACTGACCTCCATGGTCGAGAGCACAGGCAATGACCAGGGAATGGCCTCCATGGTCGTGAGTGCTAGCATCAACTGGGGAGCAGGAGTCCTTTTCCTTCTCCTCCTCCCTCCTCCTCCTCCTCTTCCAGACAGCTGGGAGCGCTGTTGCGGGAACGGCCTCCATGGCCAAGGATGATGGCACTGAAACAGTCGAGGCTACAGGTGTTGGCTCTGGGACGGTCGAGGATACAGGCGTTGGCTCTGGGACGGTCGAGGCTACAGGCGTGGGCGCTGGCTCATTAATCATGGCAGGCATGGGCGCTGGCTCGTTAACCGTGGCAGGCATGGGTGCTGGCTCTTTAACCGTGGCAGGTGTGGGCTGTGATGGGGAAGTGACCTCCGTGGTCGTTGTCGCTGACCACGGTGGGGAAATCGACCACTGGAGCTTGGAGAGGGTTAGCCCCCCAAAACAATTTATTTAGGGGGAATGTTGGGAGAGGAGTTACCTTGTGGGTTGTGGTGATGGGAATGACCTCCTCTGTCCAGCGTGTCAGTAATGGTGGGGGTAATGGATCACCAGCATGGCTCGGACATATTCCAGAAAAGAAAGGTTTCCCACCTCCGGAAGAGCTGTACTCTGGTACCGTAAATGGATTTAAGGTAGGAGTCCGCTATTGTGGCTGTAGCAGCGAGTTGGTAAAACTTTTTTTTTTGTTGGAATATTCCAGAAGAGGAAGATCTTGTCTGAATAACTCCATAAACACTCCCGTCAGCTCCATGCTCTTAGTAGGTTCTTCTGCTGGGTTCAAATCAGAGGACTAATCTTCTGTCACGCGGTCACAAAGAGAGTTTGCAGTGTTAGAACCCAAGTGCAGATTTTAATGAAGACACAAAATGATCAACAAGTAACAATGTCGAAGAAGAAGAAGGAGAAGGAGGAGGAGGAGGAGGAGGAGGAGGAGGAGGAGGAGGAGGATTTCTAAACAAAGGCATGAAAAGTTATGTGACTGGCTACTTCAGACTAAGACTAGTCAAAGGAGGACAGGATATGAGGGCTTAAGTACATACAGGGATGATGACTAAACAGAGAACACCTGGGAACTAAGATGGGGAAGAGATGGATGTGATGAGGGCAATGAATCATGGGAATTGTAGTATGGGGACAAACTACAACAGAAGACAGTGTCAACATAAAAGTCCTTATAAACAGAAAGGTGACAAATTGTGACAGTTAAGGGTTGAGGTTAATTGTATGTACTGCCTTGCCATGCAAGACATACCCCTCTTCAGAGGCAAAGATTGCAATTAACTTCATGTGAAAGTAACTGAAATGGTGACAAAATAAAATTTATCTCAGAAAAGACTCAGGATGACTGGAATTAATAGGAATGTAGAGATATTTCAATCATTTGGCATAAGCCCCGTCCTGCGGTTCAGCACTGAGATCCTTGCTCAAACTGTCAGATCCTGCCGGAAGGCGATGACAGCAGGGGAGAGGAGCTTACCCCTACGGACAGAACCTAAACTGGTGGTGATCAGGTGGTGGGGGGTGAAAACAAAGAGGCATTAAGAGCGATGAAAGGCAGCTGTGTGAGCTTATGAAGCAGAGGCTGGATTGTGATTGGATGAGATGCCTGACTGAATGAAAGCATAAAGATCACGGGTCTTCCTGCAAGAACTACCGCTTACGTTTCCATTTCTTATACTGCAAGTTGATAGTTGAATAAACAAGAAATTAGTAGTTCTCTCAAAAAAAACATTTTCATTTAGCGAACAAACAAATTCACATTAACTATGCACAGCAATGTTTCTGAAGACAATTATTGAGACAATTGAGAGAACTTAAAAATTGTTTATTGTATATATTGCCTTGATTTAAGTTTGCTCAACAATTCTTTTTTAACAGTGAAATCATAACTTGGATTGTACAAGTAGTTCATCAAATCAGTGACGCAAACTGAAAAGGGAAGGGGCGACAGATAAAGAAAGAAATGTTTAGACGGAGAAATACAGCTGAAAGACAAATTGAATAAATGCAAAGAGAGGCAGATATGATACATTCTCAGATATGCTCCGTGGCAGTAAGAACAGAAATAAAATGTTGACTCTTGGCTCCCAAATCATATACAGATGACCAGATCATCCTGCTTCTAAACATTTGAGAATGCACCTTCATATTGAGTAGTTGAAATTATAGTCATATAAATTGCTATACCGTTCAAACTCTTAGGAACACATTCCTTTTTTGGATGAAATAATTCACCCAAAAAGAAAAATAAACAAACTTCTCACTCTAATGTTGTAACCCATTTGAATGACTTTATTCTGTGGGGGGAAAAAAAGGCAATAACTGCCAGATAAAATGTGTGATTCCAAATGACTATTTTTGTTTTGGGTTGAACTATTACTTTTAATGCTAAAGGTAGCCAAAGCAGCATACAAATATTGGGAGGGAAAGGCTTTAATTTTTGTTGTCAGTTATATAGTTAGATATTTCAACATTTCTTTCTGTTAGAGTAAATTTGAGTATTATAAAGCATCATGTGACAGCACATTTGATAGTCAAAGTAAGAAAGAGTGTGTAAGCGAGTAAGATATGCAGTTACCAAGGTTTGCACACCTTAAACTGCAAAGTTGATGGCAATTCTATCAATTACAATAAAGGCTCTGTTCTTATCTGCCTGACATCAGGTACAAACAGGGAAGTATTACGTTTCAGATGGCATTTAGAATTTTAATAACACCTTGCTTTTGAATGTTGACATATTGAAGATGAATTTCCCTAAAGATTTCCTCAAGTTATCATATTGAAACAGGAATAGAATACAAATAAGATATAAACTGGCGGCCAAAAGTTTGGAATAATGTACTGATTTTGCTGTTTCAGAAGGAAATTGGTACTTTAATTCACCAAAGTGGCATTCAACTGATCACAAAGTATAGTCAGGGCATTGCTGATGTAAAAAAAGAGCACCATCACTATTTGGAAAAAGTCATTTTTGATCAAATCTAGACAGGCCCCATTTCCAGCAGCCATCACTCCAACACTTTATCCTTGAGTAATCATGCTAAATTGCTAAATTGGTACTAGAAAAATCACATGCCATTATATCAAACACTGCTGAAAGCTATTTGGTTCTTTAAATTAAGCTTAACATTGTCTTTGTGTTTGTTTTTGAGTTGCCACAGTATGCAATAGACTGGCATGTCTTAAGGTCAATATTAGGTCAAAAATGGCAAAAAAGAAACAGCTTTCTCTAGAAACTTGTCAGTCAATCATTGTTTTGAGGAATGAAGGCTATACAATGCTTAAAATTGCCAAAAAAACTGAAGATTTCATACAAAGGTGTTCACTACAGTCTTCAAAGACAAAGGACAACTGGCTCTAACAAGGACAGAAAGAGATGCGGAAGGCCAGATGTACAACTAAACAAGAGGATAAGTACATCGGAGTCTCTAGTTTGAGAAATAGACGCCTCACATGTTCTCAGCTGACAGCTTCATTGAATTCTTCACACTTAACCCCAGTTTCATGTACAACAGTAAATCAAAAGCAACTTTTGAAACAGAAAACAAAACGAAAAGGTTAGAGTGGGCAAAGAAACAGACATAGAACAACAGATTATTGGAAAAGAGTGTTATGGATCTTAACCCCATTGAGATTTTGTGGGATCAGCTAGACTGTAAGGTGCGTGAGAATTGCCCGACAAGACAGCCACATCTATGGCAAGAGCTACAGGAAGCGTGCGGTGAAATGTCACCTGAGTATCTGGACAAACTGACAGCTAGAATGCCAAGGATCTGCAAAGCTGTCATTGCTGCACATGGAGGATTTTTTTATGAGAACTCTTTGAAGTGGTGTAAGAAGTTCTGAACATTTTTTTTAAATTGTCATAGAAATTTTTCACATTATTAATGTCCTGACTGAGGGTAGGGTGTTTGGAAATGTATTTTGCACAAGATTTGTCAAACAAAAGATTTTTCACACAATATGGTCTCTAACTATGCTAAACACAAAGACACACAAACACTCTCCACACACTTTTGCAAAGTATAATTACAAGGTTTAACTAATGGATTCTTTTTATTAGCAAGCATGTGACAGCATCATATGACAAAATAGAAAAATATGTTAGCTCAGCAGGTCCTTAAATTGCAAGTGAATATACGACACCGGCTGTTAAATTAATGTCTTCTAAAGCGACACGCTTGCTTTTGGTGCGAAAAAGATAAATATTGAAGTACTTTTTTTTTTTAACTCTAAACCATGCTTCCAGTTGGCTGCGGTACGTGCGTGACATTTAAAATTTGAAATATGCGAGAACTGACTCACGTACGTCACAGCCGGAAGAGCAGTGCTGTTTACAAGTGAGAAGGAGAAACGCTGTACAGTAGCTTTGTTGATTTTGGTTTAGATATGTAATTATCTGTTTCTTTACTCACAATGGTGCGTTTGTGTGCTTATCCTGGATGTTTCAAACGAGTGGAGAACGTGAGTGTAGAAGTTCTATGTTTGTGGGCAATGGAAGAGTCAGGAGACAGTGAACAGTCAAGGTCAGTCTTTATTTTCTCTGAACAGTTACGGCTTATAGCCAGCTCAAAATCAGGGCTCTTTGTGTTGCCGGTCTTTCTCTCAGCTCGTCCCTGGTGCTCTCTCCCTGTTCTGACGCTCTGGCAGGACTCCCTCCACCATCACTATAATTAGAGACAGGTGTTAGAGTAAATCATAACCCAGGTGACGATCCTTGCCGCTCTCCCTCTCCCACAGACCAACACATGACCACGCCCCCCCATGCTACAGTGAGATTACATCTGTATCCATGGCATCGCAAACCTCACACAAGAGACCGTTTGGACTCCACCCTCTCATGAAGTGTTGGATTATAGTTAAAAAGTACTTAAATATTGATCTTTTTTCACACCAAAAGTGATCGTATCGCTTTAGAAGCCATTACTTTAACCGCTGTTGTCGTATGGATGAAGTTTATGCTGACTGTCTGTGATTTTTGGAGCATCAAAAGAGAAATCTCCATTCGCTTGCATTTTAAGGACCTACTGAGCTAAGATATTGTTCTATTTTCTTCAAATGTGTTCTAGTGAAGAAAGAAAGTCATACACACCTGGGATGTCATGAGGGTGAGTAAATAATCAAAGAATTTTCATTTTTGGGTGAACTGTCCCTTTAAGCTCTACTCAATGGTTTCTCCAAGAATGATCACTGTGAGGATCAGGACTGCACCATCTTTTTGTGGGGGTCATAAATATAGCGTTTGAAGTTCAGGTGAATGGTGACTGTCTGAGGGTCTTGTTTGGTTTCCTCTGATTTGGAGGATTCATTTTTGGTTCCACCCTTCCCCTTCTTCTTAGAGGAAGAGGTTAGAAGCTGTTTGGTTTCTTCTTTCAGCCCCTCTAAAAGAAGAGAAAGACAGAGTTAGTGAGTGTAGGAGTTGGAATTCACGAACAAGGACATATAAAGCTACTAGACACAATATGTCTCTCAAGTTTTGGCCTGAAACACTTATGCTTTAAGCAGGATTTAAATGAAAGTTTATAAATCAGTGTTCCACCACAGGCCTCCAGTTATTTTCTGATAGACAGTAAAAATGATTGCACTTAAGAACAGAGCTATACAGAGAAATCAAGCATTTCTAGTTCATTTATAACAATCTAGTTTATACAATGAAAGGTGCAGTGTTCCGAAACCTGTCTGAAAAATAGTCATTATTTGGAATGACATTTGGAATTGCCGCAGAAACCTGTAACTAAATTTAACCTTTCAAACAGTGTTTCAGAGTTAGTGCTAGACACTAATTCAGTAACAATACTGTACAAATATGGCAAGATGATTTCTAGAATTATAAATATTTCAATTTTCTTATTTTTATTCCGATTGAATAAACCAAATATTTAATTTTTAAAAAAGAGTGGTGCACCAAGACCAAGTAATGTTCTAGACAAAAATGTAATTTGTAAAAAAATAAAATAAAAAAAAAACCTAAGTAATGATATTAAGAAAAAATCTAGTATGGCTATGTCTTGTTTACCTGGTATTCTGATTTTGATCTTGCCACTCTGGCCGAAGCTCCCTTCAATGGATCCTGTCTCTCCAGTCGACAGTGTGACTTTTAAGCCCACAAACAACTGAAGGTTGGTCTCCTTCTTAAACAGGTTTCGACCAATCACAGTGTAGTCATCTGTCACCTGACCAAAGATACGGAGAAATTGGCCAATCCTGATAGCTAAAACCAATAAAAATTCATTCAAGTGTATTAACAACTTGAGGGAAAATATATGTAGGTTACCCGCTCCACAGCTCCTTCTTTCTGCTTGTCTTTGCTGATTTTCAGCCGAGGCAGTGCGGTCTCAGTGTAGTTTTTGTCCTCAAACCCTTCCAACAGCTTTCCTTGAAAGGCAAGCCTGCATGTATTACCGTGGATATCTGAGTCCAGCCTGGACCCAATCACTAAGCAAAGTGATGGACATGTGACCGGCCGTTCAAACTCAAGTAATGCCCATTGTTGTGGTTCCCTTCTCTCACCCACAGTCAAATACTCATCCAAATGGTGAAACTCCCAATCGAATGAGAAAGAGTTTGAGCTTTGCTCCTGAGAGTTGAGGCTTCCATCTCCACACGCATTGTCGGGAAGCACTCGAATGAAGAATGAGATACGTGCCATAACAGTTTCGTGTCCAATGGTAATGTGGAACTTTGCACGGCTGCTAAGTGCTCCACGATAGTATTCAATCTTTTGGACAGATATAATAGCAGCGTAAAGAGTTTGCAATGAACCTGGTGTGCATACTACACCTCGTTCCAGCAGCTTTGGGTCAAACTGTGTCACACAAACACCAACCCGATCCCCTTGCATGGCACTAGGAACTGGCTTACGAAACATCTGCACGGATTTCACCTTGCGGGTTACCTGAGGAATCAAAAAAGATCAGAATTATGGAGCTGATCAAGTCAACAAACAATAGCGCTAAACACTTATGTTTGAGCTTTAAATGAGAGTGGGTTATTAGTCTTATTCAAACCTTGGAAAAGATCTAATGTAGTGTTTAGAAGAAAACACCACAACTATTCAAACATTTAGACAAGCATCAATGATAGTCTGACCAAGGCTCAGACAATCATTTAAAGTAATAGTTCACTCAAAAATGAAAATTCTCTCAACATTGACACCCTCATGCCTCTCATCATTGACTAACCCTCGTGCCATCTCAAATGTGTGTGACTTCCATTCTTCTGCAGAAAACAATCAAAGACTTTTAGAACAATATCTCAGCTCTGTAGGTCCATACAATGCAAGTGAATAATGACCAAAACTCTGAAGCTCCAAAAAGCACATAAATTTGGCATAAAAATAATCCATACGACTCCAGTGGTTTCATTGGTGTCTTCTGAAGTGATCCAATCGGTTTTGGGTGAGAACAGACCAAAATACAACTACTTTTTAATTATAAATCTTGGCGATAATGATTTCAAGCTCGATTACGCTTCCTATCGCCACCTAGCATTCTACACAGGTGTCAAGCACTAGGAAGTGTAATCGAGATTGAATTCATGATCAT
Source organism: Myxocyprinus asiaticus (assembly GCF_019703515.2). Taxonomy (NCBI): domain Eukaryota; kingdom Metazoa; phylum Chordata; class Actinopteri; order Cypriniformes; family Catostomidae; genus Myxocyprinus; species Myxocyprinus asiaticus. The sequence goes on from NC_059355.1 coordinate 37,494,064, forward strand.
GCCTAGAGACTGCAATAGCAAGATGTACAGTGAAAAAGTTATATTTGGTCTGTTCTCACCCAAAACTGATTAGATGGCTTCAGAAGACATGGATTAAACCAGTGGGGTTATATAGATTACTTTTGTGCTGCCTTTATGTGCTTTTTGGAGCTTTAACATTTTGGTCACCATTCACTTGCATTGTGTGTACTTACAGAGCTGAGATATTCTTCAAAAAGTCTTCATTGTATTTTGCAGAAGAAACAAAAAGTCATACATATCTGGGATGGTGTAACGTCTGAACAGGCTCCCATCCACCAGAAGGAGCCCTCACCTGAATATTGAACTCTTGTCACTTCCTGTTCCTGACACATCAGTTCCTGTTTGGACATTCTCCATGTATATAAGCCATATGCCCACAGTATCACCTTGCAAAGTATTGCCAGTTATCTGCCTAACCAAGCGTTGTTTCTCTGCCATTGTTTTGTCTATTGTTATGACCATTGCTTACGTTTGCTGGATTTACGTCTCTGGATTACTGTTTTTGGATTTGTTGCTTGAGGACTGATTTATCTGTGTTTTGACCCAAGCCTGTGACCTGACTACGTTTAAAGAATACTGTTTGAATTGTCTGAGCAACCCCTCTAATAAATATCCACAAATGGATCCCACTCAGCCTACCTCATCCTTACAGAATACTTCACCCGGCTCGGATCCAGCGGATGTCTCTCAACTCCTTTCAACCATCGGGTATCAGAATGAGGTACTCAAGGGTTTTCAACACCAACTGCTAACACTTCAAACCGCCAATGACCAGCTAACACAATATATTCGGTCTCTTCTACACCATGCCATGATCCGGTAAGATTTGCTCTTCCCGATAAGTTTGACGGCTCTCTTGAAAACTGTACTGGTTACCTACAACAATGCTAGATTTACTTCTCAAACCAACCTGATGTATTTAACCAGGATAATTTGAAATGCTCATTTATCATGACTTTACTAACTGGGAAGGCATTAGAGTGGCCTATGGCTGTTTGGAATCATGGTACACTTATTCAACAATCTTACAGTCATTTTTCTACGTTGATTCGTGATGTTTTTCAATACCCTGCGGGGGGGCATGGATGTAGCAACTCAGCTCACTCAGTTACGCCAAGGCAATAAATCTGCTTCTAACCATGCCATACAGTTTCGCACTCTTGCAGCACAGAGCGGATTTAATGACATTGCGTTGAAACACATCTTTCGTTCTAATCTGTCAGCCAAACTTCAGGCAGAATTGGTGTGCAGAGATAACTCCCTCGACTTCTCTCAAAACATTACCCTTGCTATCAGACTAGACAATCTCTTACAATCACAACCATGTTTCAATACCTCCTTGCCATGTCATGTACCTACAACCTAAGTTCAGGTACCAAGTCAGCACCAACCTACGGAGTCTATGCAAATAGGACAAACTCATGTGTCCCAAGATGAATGTAGAAGACGATTACTCCATAACTTCTGTTTCTACTGTGGTGAACCAGGTCATCGCTGTTCCAACTGCCCCGTCAAACCTACTACCACATCTACACAACGTTATCGAGTGAGTCACATCTTTAATCCTCTAACAATCAGTCAAGGCTTGTCACTACCCATCATTTTGTCCATAGCTAACCAAGAATATCATTTTTCAGCATTAATAGACTCTGGAGCTGCTGCCAGTGTTATACATCAGGACTTAGTGAAGCAATTGAACATCCCCACGACCAAGTGTGAACCACCTATTACAGTAACTGCTGTCGATGATGGTCCCATCGGTAAAGGTCATATCACTCATCAAACTCTTCCTATAAAACTCCAAGTCGGTCTGCTTCACATTGAACAAATCACTCTGTACGTCATTTCTTCACCACGAAACCCAGTGATTCTCAGATATCCCTGGTTATCCACTCACGAACCCGTTTTCATGGAAGAACAAGGATTTAATCCGTTGGTCTCCTCACTGTCATCTCCACTGTCTGGATCTGCCACCCAAGTTTACAGTCTGCACAACTCATCTCACCAAGAACCTCCCTTCATTGCCGAACAACGTCCCCAATGAGTATGCTGACTTGGCCGAGGTTTTAAGTAAGGAGAGGGCCACCCAGTTACCTCCTCATCGATCCTGTGACTGTGCTATAGACCTTCTTCCTAACACTTCTCCACCCAAAAGCCGTGTTTACTCATTGTCCATCCCAGAGACCAAGGCCATGGAGGAGTACATTGATGAGGCCCTATCTTATGGATTTATTAGACCCTCTACTTCTCCAGCTGGTTCTGGATTCTGCTTTGTTGGCAAGAAAGATGGCGGCTTAAGACATTGTATTGACTATCGTGCACTCAATGCAATTACTGTCAAGAACCGTCATCCACTCCCACTTATTCCTTCTTCCCTAGAACAATTACGAGAGGCCAGGTACTTCACTAGATTGGACCTCAGATCTGCTTACAACCTCATCAGAATACGAGAGGGTGATGAATGGAAGACCGCCTTTCTCACCACCTGGGGGCACTACGAATACTTGGTAATGCCGTACGGACTATCCAACTCACCTTCCGTCTTCCAGTCTTTCGTCAATGAGGTCTTCAAAGACCTCCTGAATCAATATGTGATAGTCTACATAGATGACATTCTGATCTATTCCCGGTCTATGGAGGAGCATATTGACCAAGTAAGGAATGTCTTGTCACGTCTTCTCCTGAACAATCTTTTCATCAAAGCCGAGAAGTGTGAATTTCATGTCCTTTCCACCACATTCTTGGGGTATAATATTAGCCACTCTGGAATGGAGATGGATCTCACCAAGGTTAAAGCTGTCATTGACTGGCCCACACCTACCACGATAACGGAATTACAATGATTTCTAGGCTTCGCTAATTTCTACGGCAGATTCATCCGTAACTACAGTACCATTGCTGCACCCATCACCTCTCTTCTTAGAGGTAAACCCAAGAAGTTGGAATGGACAGAGGCAGCATAAACCACCCTCAACAGACTCAAGTCCAGTTTTACCTCTGCCCCCATTCTCAAGCATCCCGACCCTCAAATTCCCTTCATCGTAGAAGTCGACATCTCTGATACTGGAATTGGTGCTGTCCTTTCCCAACGTCATGGAAACCCAGGCAAACTACACCGCTGTACATTCTTCTCCCGGAAATTAACATCAGCAGAGCGCAATTATGACATCAGTAACAAAGAGTTACTATATATCAAGGCCACTCTAGAGGAGTGGAGACACTTGTTAGAAGGTGCACTTCATCCATTTCAAGTCATCACCAATCACAAAAATCTGGAATACATCAAGGAAGCCAAGAGATTAAATCCTCGCCAGGCCAGATGGGCACTCTTCTTCACTTGATTCGATTTCACGGTCACATATCATCCAGGAAGTAAGAATAGTAAAGCTGATGCTCCGTCACATATCTATGAATCTGTTGAGACACATATTAGTCCGGAGAGGATTCTACCTTCCTCCATCATCATCGCACCCATCCGGTGTGATATCATAGAAGAGATTCAACGCGTTCAACAAGAGGAACATTCTCCTCCCGAATGTCCCACTGGCAAAGTGTACGTTCCTTCCAGTCTACGCAACAGAATTATTCATTGGGTTCATGCATCACTCTCCTCTGGACATCCTGGAATTAACCATACTATTACTTTGGTCAGGAACTCTTTCTGGTGGCCAACACTATCTACTGACATCAAGAACTACATAAGTGCCTGTGCACAATCCCGCACACCTAGTCAACTACCTGCAGGACTACTAGAACCACTACCCATTCCACAACGACCCTGGTCTCACTTGTCCATTGATTTCGTCACTGATCTGCCTAACTCTCAAGGATCCACCACCAAAATCAAAATCAAATCAAATCACTTTATTGTCACACAGCCATATACACAAGTGCAATGGTGTGTGAAATTCTTGGGTGCAGTTCCGATCAACATAGCAGTCGTGACAGTGATGAGACATATACCAATTTACAATAACATCAAATTAACACAACACAATTTAAACATCTGTTATACATAATTACACAACTTAAAACATCAAATTAACACAACACAATTTAAACATCTGTTATACACATAATTACACTCAACAATATACAAATAATAACATACACTGTACAGTATACAATATGCTGTTTTTGTTTTTTTTGTTTTTTACTATATAGATACTATATAGATACACATTATTCAATAAAAATTAAAATATATATGAAAAAAGTATATATATAGAATGTACAGTATTGTACTGTATTGACATTCAGGCTGTCGGTTGATAGTCAGTTGTTAAGAGAGACATAATATAATAACGGTAATATAATTTATGACAGTCCGGTGTGAGATAAAAGAGTAATAAAGTGCAGGGCTGATGTATTTTGATCGTGGGAGATCAAGAGTTCAGAAGTCTGATTGCTTGGGGGAAGAAGCTATCATGGAGTCAGCTGGTGCGGGTCCTGATGCTGCGATACCGCCTACCTGATGGTAGCAGTGAGAACAGCCCATGGCTCGGGTGGCTGGAGTCTCTGATGATCCTCCGAGCTTTTTTCACACACCGCCTTGTATATATTTCCTGGAGGGAGGGAAGCTCACCTCCGATGATGTGTCTGGCAGTTCGCACCACCCTTTGCAGTGTTTTGCGGTTGTGGGCGGTGCTATTGCCGTACCAGGCGGAGATACAGCCAGTCAGGATGCTCTCCACAGTGCAGGTGTAGAACCGTGTGAGGATGTGGCGGTTTATTCCAAACTTCCTCAGCCGTCTCAGGAAGAAGAGGCGCTGATGAGCCTTCTTCACAACGACTTCAGTGTGGACGGACCATGTGAGTTCCTCAGTGATGTGGACACCCAGGAACTTGAAGCTGCTGACTCTCTCCACTGGTGCTCCATTGATGGTGATTGGACTGTGTTCTCTGTCTTTTCTCCTGAAGTCCACCACAAGCTCCTTTGTCTTACTGACGTTGAGGGAGAGGTTGTGCTCCTGACACCAGTGTGTCAGAGTGTGCACCTCCTCTCTGTAGGCTGTTTCATCATTGTCAGTGATCAGACCTACCACCGTCGTGTCATCAGCAAACTTAATGATGGCATTGGAGTTATGTGTTGCCACACAGTCATGTGTGTACAGGGAATACAGTAGTGGGCTGAGAACACAGCCCTGTGGGGCTCCAGTGTTGAGGGTCAGTGAGGAGGAGATGTTGCTGCCTATTCTAACCACCTGGCGTCTGCTTGACAGGAAGTCCAGGATCCAGCTGCACAGCGAGCTGTTTAAGCCCAGAGCCCGGAGTTTCTCATCTAGCTTGGAGGGCACTATGGTGTTGAATGCTGAGCTGTAGTCTACAAACAACATTCTCACATAAGTGTTCTTTTTTTCCAGGTGGGAGAGAGCAGTGTGTATTGTAGATGCAATGGCATCATCAGTGGAACGGTTGTTGCGGTATGCAAACTGCAGCGGGTCAAGATTGAGTGGTAATACAGAGCAGATGTAATCTCTGATTAGTCTCTCAAAACATTTGCTGATGATGGGGGTCAGAGCAACAGGACGCCAGTCATTTAAACAAGTTATTTTCGATTGTTTTGGAACAGGCACAATGGTGGATGTTTTAAAGCATGTGGGGACTACAGACAAAGAGAGGGAAAGGTTGAAAATGTCCGTAAAAACACCAGCCAGCTGGTTCGCGCACGCTCTGATGACGCGGCCCGGAATGCCGTCTGGACCCGCGGCTTTGCGGATATTCACCCGTCAGAAGGATCGGGTTACATCCGCTACAGAGACGGAGAGTGAACTAACCTCTGTAGCTTCGGCCGTGAGAGCTCTCTCCACGAGGGCGGTGTTAGTTCCCTCGAAACGAGCATAAAAAGTATTTAGCTCATCCGGTAGAGAGGCAGCGGTGTTCATGGCGGAGTTTTTATTCCCTTTAAAGTCCGTGATGATGTTAATTCCCTGCCACATGCTTCTAGAGTTGGTGGTGTTAAACTGTCCTTCAATCTTGCTCCTGTACTGGCGTTTTGCTGTTTTGATAGTTTTTCGGAGGGCATAACTGGCTTGTTTATGCTCCTCCGCGTTCCCGGAATTAAAAGCGGAGGTCCGCACATTAAGTGCCGCGCGAACATCGCTGTTGATCCACGGCTTCTGATTCGGATAGATTCGCACAGTTCTGGTCGGAATCACTTCCTCTACACACGTTCTGATGAAACACATAACGCTATCAGCGTAAAGCTCGATGTCGTCATCAGAGGCGGACCGGAACATCTCCCAGTCCGTGCGATCAAAACAGTCTTGTAGCGTAGAGTCTGATTGGTCCGACCAGCACTGGATCGTTCTGAGGGTGGGTGCTTCCTGTTTCAATTTCTGCCTGTAAGCGGGCAGAAGCAGAATGGAAGAGTGGTCCGATTTGCCAAATGGTGGGCGGGGGAGGGATTTGTAGCCATCCCGGAACGGAGAGTAGCAATGGTCCAAAACCCGGTCCCCTCGTGTGTTGAAACTAATGTGCTGGTGATATTTTGGTGCGACTGATTTTAAACTGGCTTTATTAAAGTCCCCGGTCACAATGAACGCGGCCTCAGGGTGCACGGTTTCCTGCTCACTTATACTCCCATACAGTTCCTTGAGTGCCCGGTCTGTGTCGGCTTGTGGGGGAATGTACACAGCAGTGATAATGACCGCTGTGAATTCCCTCGGTAGCCAGAATGGTCGACACAGAAGCATAAGAAATTCCAGATCAGGAGAACAGAAAGACTTGATGGAATGTACGTTCCTCTGATCACACCAGGATTTGTTGATCATAAAACATACACCACCTCCTCTAGTTTTACCTGAGAGGTCTTTCACTCTGTCCGCACGGAGCATGGAGAACCCCGTGGGTTCAATGGCTGAGTCTGGAATCTCCGCAGACATCCAAGTTTCCGTAAGGCAGATAATGCAGCAGTCCCTCGTCTCTCGTTGGAAAGAGATCCGCGCTTTCAGCTCGCAGAGCTTGTTATCCAGAGACTGAACATTTGCCAGTAGAATAGTGGGTAGCGGGGGTCGATTTGCGCGGCGTCTTACTCTGATGAGAACGCCGGCTCTGTTTCCCCTTTTCCTCCTGCGTTTCCGCGGCCGTGCTGCCCAGACAAAGGGCTCCGCTTGCGTGTTTGTAACCAGCGGGTCGGCATTGAGGAATGTGAAGTCCGGTTTACGGTGTGAGATCGCTGAACCAATGTCCAAAAGTGTTTGTCTGTCGTAGACAATAAGGCAGACAACATCCAAGACAAAAAAACATAAGAATTGTAAACAAAACAAACAAACCATTGCTATGTTGTGTCGGAGCTCGCAACGCAGCAGCCATACTCGGCACCATCTTGAGTCCGGTCGCCATCTTGACAAGAGTTCAATATTCAGGTGAGGGCTCCCTCTGGTGGAAAGGGAGCCTGTTCAGATGTTACAGATTCCCCCCCCTTTAAAAACACCTCTAGGTGTTCCTCTCCTGGGGCGACCTCTTGATCTGGGGGCCGGGCGATCTGGATGGGCTAGATGAAAGTCTCTGATGAGTGATGGGTCCAAGATGTCTATGGCTGGTATCCATGATCTCCCCTCTGGGCCGTATCCCTCCCAGTCCACGAGGTATTGAATCTGACCACCCATCCTGCGAGAATCAAGAATCTCCCGAACTAGGTAGGCAGGAGCTCCATCGATTTCAAGCAGCGGAGGAGGTCCCTCGTCAGTAGCCTCAGGACTCGGTGATTTGTGGACCGGTTTCAGGAGGGACACATGGAAAGGAGAGATGCGGTAAGTGGCAGGCAATTCTAAACAGTATGTGACAGGATTAACTTGACGTAAGATCTTGAAGGGACCTACATACCTGGGACTTCGCTTTTTGCAGGGGAGTGTCAGGCGTAGGTCCCGAGTAGAAAGCCACACCATTTGACCTGGTTGATACTCAGGATGAGGGCGTCGGTGTCAGTCAGCTTGGATCTTTTGAGACCGAATGGCTCGTTGAAGGCGGACATGAGCACTGTTCCAGACTAGCTCACTTTTCCTAATCCAGTTGTCCACGGCAGGCACTTCTGGGGAGCCTTCCGACCAAGGGAATAGGGGAGCTTGATATCCCAGGACACATTGGAAGGGGGTCAAACCCGTAGAAGAGTGTGTGAGGGAGTTTTGGGCATACTCTGCCCATGGAAGGAAGATGCTCCTCTTCTCCTGTTCCTTACTACAGTACGACCTTAGATATCTACCAATTTCCTGATTGAGACACTCCACTTGTCCATTAGCCTGTGGATTGTATCCAGAGGTGAGACTGATATTGATGTTGAGTAGTTGGCAGAAGGCTGTCCATACTCTTGAAGTGAACTGTGGTCCTCGATCAGTGACTATGTCATCAGGTAATCCATAGATTCAAAACACTTGATTGAACAGTACTTGAGTAGTTTCCATGGCAGTGGGTAGACCCTTCAAAGGTATAAGACGGCATGATTTTGAGAAGCGATCAATGGTGACCATGATGGACTCAAGATGGCGCCGAGTATGGCTGCTGCGTTGCGAGCTCCGACACAACATAGCAATGGTTTGTTTGTTTTGTTTACAATTCTTATGTTTTTTGTCTTGGATGTTGTCTGCCTTATTGTCTACGACAGACAAACACTTTTGGACATTGGTTCAGCGATCTCACACCGTAAACCGGACTTCACATTCCTCAATGCCGACCCGCTGTTTACAAACACGCAAGCGGAGCCCTTTGTCTGGGCAGCACGGCCGCGGAAACGCAGGAGGAAAAGGGGAAACAGAGCCGGCGTTCTCATCAGAGTAAGACGCTGCGCAAATCGACCCCCGCTACCCACTATTCTACTGGCAAATGTTCAGTCTCTGGATAACAAGCTCTGCGAGCTGAAAGCGCGGATCTCTTTCCAACGAGAGACGAGGGACTGCTGCATTATCTGCCTTACGGAAACTTGGATGTCTGCGGAGATTCCAGACTCAGCCATTGAACCCACGGGGTTCTCCATGCTCCGAGCGGACAGAGTGAAAGACCTCTCAGGTAAAACTAGAGGAGGTGGTGTATGTTTTATGATCAACAAATCCTGGTGTGATCAGAGGAACGTACATTCCATCAAGTCTTTCTGTTCTCCTGATCTGGAATTTCTTATGCTTCTGTGTCGACCATTCTGGCTACCGAGGGAATTCACAGCGGTCATTATCACTGCTGTGTACATCCCCCCACAAGCCGACACAGACCGGGCACTCAAGGAACTGTATGGGAGTATAAGTGAGCAGGAAACCGTGCACCCTGAGGCCGCGTTCACTGTGACCGGGGACTTTAATAAAGCCAGTTTAAAATCAGTCGCACCAAAATATCACCAGCACATTAGTTTCAACACACGAGGGGACCGGGTTTTGGACCATTGCTACTCTCCGTTCCGGGATGGCTACAAATCCCTCCCCCGCCCACCATTTGGCAAATCGGACCACTCTTCCATTCTGCTTCTGCCCGCTTACAGGCAGAAATTGAAACAGGAAGCACCCACCCTCAGAACGATCCAGTGCTGGTCGGACCAATCAGACTCTACGCTACAAGACTGTTTTGATCGCACGGACTGGGAGATGTTCCGGTCCGCCTCTGATGACGACATCGAGCTTTACGCTGATAGCGTTATGTGTTTCATCAGAACGTGTGTAGAGGAAGTGATTCCGACCAGAACTGTGCGAATCTATCCGAATCAGAAGCCGTGGATCAACAGCGATGTTCGCGCGGCACTTAATGTGCGGACCTCCGCTTTTAATTCCGGGAACGCGGAGGAGCATAAACAAGCCAGTTATGCCCTCCGAAAAACTATCAAAACAGCAAAACGCCAGTACAGGAGCAAGATTGAAGGACAGTTTAACACCACCAACTCTAGAAGCATGTGGCAGGGAATTAACATCATCACGGACTTTAAAGGGAATAAAAACTCCGCCATGAACACCGCTGCCTCTCTACCGGATGAGCTAAATACTTTTTATGCTCGTTTCGAGGGAACTAACACCGCCCTCGTGGAGAGAGCTCTCACGGCCGAAGCTACAGAGGTTAGTTCACTCTCCGTCTCTGTAGCGGATGTAACCCGATCCTTCCGACGGGTGAATATCCGCAAAGCCGCGGGTCCAGACGGCATTCCGGGCCGCGTCATCAGAGCGTGCGCGAACCAGCTGGCTGGTGTTTTTACGGACATTTTCAACCTTTCCCTCTCTTTGTCTGTAGTCCCCACATGCTTTAAAACATCCACCATTGTGCCTGTTCCAAAACAATCGAAAATAACTTGTTTAAATGACTGGCGTCCTGTTGCTCTGACCCCCATCATCAGCAAATGTTTTGAGAGACTAATCAGAGATTACATCTGCTCTGTATTACCACTCAATCTTGACCCGCTGCAGTTTGCATACCGCAACAACCGTTCCACTGATGATGCCATTGCATCTACAATACACACTGCTCTCTCCCACCTGGAAAAAAAGAACACTTATGTGAGAATGTTGTTTGTAGACTACAGCTCAGCATTCAACACCATAGTGCCCTCCAAGCTAGATGAGAAACTCCGGGCTCTGGGCTTAAACAGCTCGCTGTGCAGCTGGATCCTGGACTTCCTGTCAAGCAGACGCCAGGTGGTTAGAATAGGCAGCAACATCTCCTCCTCACTGACCCTCAACACTGGAGCCCCGCAGGGCTGTGTTCTCAGCCCACTACTGTATTCCCTGTACACACATGACTGTGTGGCAACACATAACTCCAATGCCATCATTAAGTTTGCTGATGACACGACGGTGGTAGGTCTGATCACTGACAATGATGAAACAGCCTACAGAGAGGAGGTGCACACTCTGACACACTGGTGTCAGGAGCACAACCTCTCCCTCAACGTCAGTAAGACAAAGGAGCTTGTGGTGGACTTCAGGAGAAAAGACAGAGAACACAGTCCAATCACCATCAATGGAGCACCAGTGGAGAGAGTCAGCAGCTTCAAGTTCCTGGGTGTCCACATCACTGAGGAACTCACATGGTCCGTCCACACTGAAGTCGTTGTGAAGAAGGCTCATCAGCGCCTCTTCTTCCTGAGACGGCTGAGGAAGTTTGGAATGAACCGCCACATCCTCACACGGTTCTACACCTGCACTGTGGAGAGCATCCTGACTGGCTGTATCTCCGCCTGGTACGGCAATAGCACTGCCCACAACCGCAAAGCACTGCAAAGGGTGGTGCGAACTGCCAGACACATCATCGGAGGTGAGTTTCCCTCCCTCCAGGAAATATATACAAGGCGGTGTGTGAAAAAAGCTCGGAGGATCATCAGAGACTCCAGCCACCCGAGCCATGGGCTGTTCTCACTGCTACCATCAGGTAGGCGGTATCGCAGCATCAGGACCCGCACCAGCTGACTCCATGATAGCTTCTTCCCCCAAGCAATCAGACTTCTGAACTCTTGATCTCCCACGATCAAAATACATCAGCCCTGCAATTTATTACTCTTTTATCTCACACCGGACTGTCATAAATTATATTACTGTTATTATATTATGTCTCTCTTAACAACTGACTATCAACCGACAGCCTGAATGTCAATACAGTACAATACTATACATTCTATATATATACTTTTTTCATATATATTTTAATTTTTATTGAATAATGTGTATCTATATAGTATCTATATAGTAAAAAACAAAAAAACAAAAAAAACAAAAACAGCATATTGTATACTGTACAGTGTATGTTATTACTTGTATATTGTTGAGTGTAATTATGTGTATAACAGATTTTTAAATTGTGTTGTGTTAATTTGATGTTTTAAGTTGTGTAATTATGTATAACAGATGTTTAAATTGTGTTGTGTTAATTTGATGTTTTAAGTTGAGTTTAATTATGTATAACAGATGTTTAAATTGCGTTGTGTTAATTTGATGTTATTGTAAATTGGTATATGTCTCATCACTGTCACGACTGCTATGTTGATCGGAACTGCACCCAAGAATTTCACACACCATTGCACTTGTGTATATGGCTGTGTGACAATAAAGTGATTTGATTTGATTTGATTTGATTTTGTCACTTCCTGTTCCTGCCACATCAGTTCCTGTTTGGACATTCTCCATGTATATAAGACATATGCCCACAGTATCACCTTGCGAAGTATTGCCAGTTATCTGCCTTACCAAGAGTTGTTTCTCTGCCATTGTTTTTGTCTATTGTTACGACCACTGCTTGCGTTTGCTGGATTTACGTCTCTGGATTACTGTTTTTGGATTTGTTGCATGAGGACAGATTTATCTGTGTTTTGACCCAAGCCTGTGACATGACTATGTTCAAAGAATACTGTTTGAATTGTTTGAGCAACCTCTCTAATAAATATCTGCAAATGGATCCCACTCAGCCTACCTCATCCTTACAGATGGCATGAGGGTGAGTAAACAATGAGAATATTCATTTTGAGAGAATTTTTCAAGTTTTGGTCATTCACTTGCATTGTATGGACCTACAGAGCTGAGATATTCTTCTAAAAATATTTGTTTGCATTCTGCAGAAGAAAGAGCATGAGGGTGAGTAAATGATGAGAGAATTTTAATTTTTTTTTAACATTCCTTTAAGTCTTTTATAAATCAATTATACTTTGAAATGTATCCATATTGGCCGAAACCCAGTTTGAATTTGTTCAGACTATTACATTATATTATCTTTCTAAATGCCTTTTTGCAGTATATATACAGTTGAAGTCAGACGTTTACATAAACCTTAGCCAAATACATTTAAACTCATGACATTTAATCATAGAAAACATTCCCTGTCATAGGTCAGTTAGGATCAGTACTTTATCTTAAGAGTATGAAATGTAAGAATAATAGTAGAGAGAATTATCTATTTCAGCAATTATTTATTTCATCACATTCCCAGTGGATCAGAAGTTTACATACACTTTGTTATTATTTGGTAGCATTGCCTTTAAGTTGTTTAACTTGGGTCTAACCTTTTGGGGTAGACTTCCACAAGCTTCTCACAATAATTTGCTGGAATTTTGCCCCATTCCTCCAGACAGAACTGGTGTAACTGAGTCAGGTTTGACAGCCTCCTTGCTTGCACATGCTTTTTCAGTTCTGCCCACAAATTTTCTATCGGATTGAGGTCAGGGTTTTGTGATGGCCACTCCAATACCTTGACTTTGTTGTCCTTAAGCCATTTTGCTTGTTGTCATTGTCCATTTGAAAGACTCATATGCGACCAAGCTTTAACTCCCTGGCTGATGTCTTGAGATGTTGCTTTAATAAATCTACATAATTTTCCTTCATGATGCCATCTATATGATGCTGCCAACCCTATGCTTCACGGTTGGGATGGTGTTCTTCGGCTTGCAAGCCTCACCCTTTATTCTCCAAACATAACAATGGTCATTATGGCCACAGTTCAATGTGCACTTGCCTAGGCTAGCTTTTTTATGGTGGTTTTGGAGCAGTGGCTTCTTCCTTGTTGAGCAGCCTTTCAGGTTATGTCGATATAGGACTCATTTTACTGTGGATATAGATACTTGTCACCTGTTTCCTCCAGCATCTTCACAAAGTTCTTTGCTGTTGTTCAGTTACTGATTTGCACTTTTCGCACCAAACTACGTTCATTTCTAGGAGACAGAATGCGTCTCCTTCCTGAGCGGCATGATGGCTGCGTGGTCCCATGGTGTTTAAAATTGCGTACTATTGTTTGTACAGATGAACGTGGTACCTTCAGGCGTTTGGAAATTGCGCCCAAGGATGAACTAGACTTGTGGAGGTCCACAATTTTTTTTCTGAGGTCTTAGCTGATTTCTTTTGATCTTCCCATGATGTCAGGCAAAGAGGCACTGAGTTTGAAGGTAGGCCTTAAAATACATCCACAGGTACACCTCCAATTGACTGCAATTAGTATATCAGAAGCTAATTGGCTAATTGCCTAAAGGCTTGGCATCATTTTCTGGAATTTTCCAAGCTGCTTAAAGGCACAGTTAACTACGGTATGTAAACTTCTGACCCACTGGAATTGTGATATATATAATCAATTAAAAGTGAAACAATCTATCTGTAAACAATTGTTGGAAAAATTACTTGTGTCATGAACAAAGTAGATGTCCTAAATGACTTGTCAAAACTATAGTTTACTAATATGAAATCTGTGGAGTGATTAAACAATTTGTTTTAATGACTTCAACCTAAGTGTATGTAAACTTCTGACTTCAACTGTACAGATTATATATACATATATATATATATATATATATATATATACATACATACATACATACATACATACACAGTTGTGCTCAAAAGTTTGCATACCCTTGGAGAATTGGTCATATATGTACCATTTTTAAAGAAAACATGAGTGAGCAGGCAAAACACATTTCTTTTATTTCTTATGGGATTCATATTCAACTGTAGGTTATAACAATCATAAAACAAAACATAGCAACAAAGAAAAAAATGAAATTACCCCTGTTCAAAAGTCTGCATACCCTCAGTTCTTAATACTGTGTATTGCCCCCTTTAGCATCAATGACAGTGTGCAGTCTTTTGTAATAGTTGTCTATGAAGCCCCAAATTCTTGCAGGTGGTATAGCTGCCCATTCATCTTGGCAAAATGCCTCCAGGTCATGCAAAGTCTTTGGTCGTCTTGCATGAACCGCACGTTTGAGATCTCCCCAGTGTGGCTCGATGATATTAATCCTAAGTCAGGAGACTGTGATGGCCACTCCAGAACCTTCACCTTTTTTCTGCTGTAACCACTGGAGGGTCAACTTGGCCTTGTGCTTGGGGTCATTGTCATGCAGGAAAGTCCAAGAGCATCCCATGCTCAGCTTTCGTGCAGAAGAATGCAAATTGTCTGCCAGTATTTTCTAATAACATGCTGCATTCATCTTGCCATCAATTTTCACAAGAATCCCCGTGCCTTTAGAGCTCATGCTTCACAGTGGGCATGGTATTCTTTCCACTATAGGCCTTGTTGACCCCTCTCCAAACACAGCGCTTATGGTTGTGACCATAAAGCTCTATTTTGGTCTCGTCACTCCAAATTACAGTGTGCCAGAAGTTGTGAGGCGTGTCAAGGTGTTGTCGGGCATATTGTAATCAGGCTTTTTTGTGGCATTGGCACAGTACAGGCTTCTTTCTGGCAACTCGACCATGCAGCTCATTTTTGTTCAAGTATTGTCGTATTGTGCTCCTTAAAACAACCACACCGTCTTTTTCCAGAGCAGCCTGTATTTCTCCTGAGGTTACCTGTGGGTTTTTCTTTGTATCCCGAACAATTCTTCTGGCAGTTGTGGCTGAAATCTTTCTTGGTCTACCTGACCTTGGCTTGATATCAAGAGATCCCCAAATTTTCCACTTAAGTGATTGAACAGTACTGACTGGCATTTTCAAGGCTTTGGATATCTTTTTATATCCTTTTCCATCTTTATAAAGTTCCATTACCTTGTTATGCAGGTCTTTTGACAGTTCTTTTCTGCTCCCCATGGCTCAGTATCTAGCCTGCTCAGTGCATCCACGTGAGAGCTAACAAACTCATTGACTTTTTATACACAGACACTAATTGCAATTTAAAAAGCCACAGGTGTGGGAAATTAACCTTTAATTGCCATTTAAACCTGTGTGTGTCACCTTGTGTGTCTGTAACAAGGCCAAACATTCAATGGTATGTAAACTTTTGATCAGGGCCATTTGGGTGATTTCTGTTATCATTATGATCTAAAAAGGAGCCAAACAACTATGTGATAATAAATGGCTTCATATGATCACTATCCATAAGTAAAAGACATTTTTGCATGATCAGTCATATTTTCAAAATCAATGCCAAAATTTCACAATTTCTGCCAGGGTATACAAACTTTTGAGCACAACTGTGTGTGTGTGTGTGTGTGTGTGTGTGTGTGTGTGTGTGTGTGTATATATACACACACACACACACACAGGCAGCCAAAAGTTTGGAATAATGTACAGATTTTGCTCTTATGGAAAGAAATTGGTACTTTAATTCACCACAGTGGCATTCATCTGAACACAAAGTATAGTCAGGACATTACTGATGTAAAAAACAGCACCATCACTATTTGAAATAAGTCATTTTTGATCAAATCTAGACAGGCTCCATTTCCAGCAGCCATCACTCAACACCTTATCCTTAAGTATACATGCTAAATTGCTAATTTGGTACAAGAAAATCACTTGCCATTATATCAAACACAGCTGAAAGCTATTTGATTCGTTAAATGGATCTAAACATTGTCTTTGTGTTTGTTTTGGAGTTGCCACAGTATGCAATAGACTAGTATGTCTTAAGGTCAAAAATGGCAAAAAAGAAAGAGCTTTCTCTAGAAACTCAGTCAATCGTTGTTTTGAGGAATGAAGGCTATACAATGCTTGAAACTGTCACAAAACTGAAGGTGTACACTACAGTCTTCAAAGACAAAGGACAACTGGCTCTAACAAGGACAGAAAGAGATGTGGAAGGCCCAGATGTACAACTAAACAAGAGGATAAGTACATCAGAGTCTCTAGTTTGAGAAATAGACACCTCACATGTCCTCAGCTGACAGCTTCATTGAATTCTACCTGCTCAACATCAGTTTCATGTACAACAGTATAGAGAAGACTCAGGGGTGCAGGCCTTATGGGAAGAATTGCAAAGAAAAAGCAACTTTTGAAACAGAAAAACAAAAAGAAAAGGTTAGAGTGGGCAAAGAAACACAGACACTGGACAACAGATAATTGGAAAAGAGTGTTATGGATCTTAACCTCATTGAGCTTTTGTGAGATCAGCTAGACTGTAAGGTGTGTGAGAATTGCCCGACAAGATAGCCACATCTATGGCAAGAGCTACAGGAAGCGTGCGGTGAAATGTCACCTGAGTATCTGGGCAAACTGACAGCTAGAATGCCAAGGATCTGCAAAGCTGTCATTGCTGCAAGTGGAGGATTTTTTGATGAGAACTCTTTGAAGTAGTTTAAGAAGTTCTGAACATTTTTTTTCAAATTGTAATAGTAATTTTTCATGTTATTAATGTCCTGACTATACATTGTGATCAGTTGAGTGCCACTTTGGTGAATAAAAGTACCAATTTCTTTCCATAAGAGTAAAATCTGTACATTATTCCAAACCTTTGGCTGCCAGTATATATATATATATATATATATATATATATATATATATATATATATATATATATACACTGTTTATACATATGTGTGTGTATTTTTTTTTAATTGCAAGTCTCTCCAGAATGTGTAGATGTATGTAAGTATACCTTTAGAGCAGGTATCTCCACAGTATCATTCACACTGAGAGACCCTTGTAGGATGGTGCCAGTTATGACGGTTCCCTGGCCACGTATGGAGAAACAGTGATCTACAGCCATCAGAAGAGAACCCGATGGATCTCTACGAGGAAGGAAAGCCTGGGCCTTCAATAACTTAACACACATACACAAATACACCCTTAAAAATTTTAAAGTCCACATTTATTAACACACATGCCACCAAACAGTCATTTTTAAGAAATAATCTTTCAGAGGTGAACACAATTCTGAAACTCTGCTTTTAAGAATACTACACCCAATAACTCACTTCTATGAGTTCAGGGATTCCTTGTGCCTCCTGTGTATCCGGGGCCTCAGGACCACCAGGCTTTGCTGCCACAGCAACAACAGGGCAGCCTTTAAATCTGCAAAGCGAAAAAATCAAAGTATGAACATATTCAAAACGGCAACTCTGTGAAATCATCCCCAAAACCAAGAAAACGTAGAATGTATTGAAATGGGGCTTGCTGAACAACCAATGCATTGCTTTATTGCCTGCTGTAAATAACAGTAAATGTTGTGTTTTGGATGCTGTTCCCCAGAATGGGATGCTGGTGTCCTCAACAGGCTGCTTAACTAGCTTAACCTGGTGACCATTGTGACTATTTTGGTCTAGGAGTTAAATCAACACCAGATCAGCACTTAGACCAGTATGGAAATTAATGCTGGTCTTTTCAGGTGGGAGAGCATGCAAAGTCAATAAAAACAAACTTGACATAAATGAAGAATGTGTCTTGAGATGTATGCTTGAAAGTACCTTGTGTTCTCAAGAGTTTTGTGCATCCTCTTGGTCATCTTGTCTATGGCCGCCTGTCTCTTGTCACTAGGCAACAGGTCTGTTTTGTTGAGGATAACAACCATGCGGGAACAGGTGAGCTGACCAATCAAAAGGCACTCTGCTGTTTGTGTTTGCATACCTTTCACAATGTCAACCACCAACATCATCAGGTCAATGATCTGAGCACCTGAATCCAAGCACACACACACACACACACACACACACGGATAAGAGTAAATATTAATAAAAAATAAAAAAAGAATAAAAATTGTGAATTGAGAAGAGAAAACAAGAAGTGTAATCACTTCAAATGGTGTTAAGACAGTGCTGGAGTAAATCGACCAAAAAATAAAAAGTAGGAGACAGGGCTATTGCCTTTCCTTTCCATCTTTTTTTCCCGCTCTCTGGCACTCATTCTTTCCTGAGAAATCCCCTCTAGGGGGGAGAGAGGAAGTCAAGCTGGAACCCTGAACAGCCCCCTTCCGCCTTAATCAACCACATGTGCCATAAATGCACACACAAACACACACATACACAAATGCCATTGATGCAATTACATTAGATTGTCCCATCTCTTGTTCCCCCTCCTTCACTCCCACTACTCAGGTTCTCTGAGTTCTCTGAGTTTGTTCAGTCCCGTAGGTTAACAAAATCCCTCGAGACAATGTTTCTCCTTCTACCCTGATTTCCCCATCCTTCCCTGATTACAATACATTTGAGATTGTATATGAAAGAAAAATGAAGTTTGGCTAAAACTTTCCCTTTCAGTATTAATTACATATTTTGACATTAATTTTGAGTATACAAATTGCTGTGATTGTGTGTGGCACAGTCCATGTTTTATACATTATAATGACTTCAAATGACAGTATATGATTATATGTTGACAAAATTATGTTATTATTTGTACTAAAAGTAAAAAGTGTTCAAATGTATTTTATTTATTCTATGCATTTACCTTTATTTACTCTCCTCAATCTATTGATGTGATGTTTGTCATGAAAAGCAGATCAGTAGGTATTGCTGGTATTCTTTTGATGTCAGAGCTTGATTAAACCCCCAGAAACCAAAGCATTGAAATTGATGATATATTTTCTGTTTTTTTTAAAAAACACTTTTTTTAATGCATATTTTGTTTGGGGATGAATTTTGATTGAGTTTAGAAAGTTGTGACATTCAATATTGATTTTTTTTATAAAATTTTTGATACAGTTCAGCTACTGTTATGTATATTTTTTAGCCATATATATATATATACACACACACACACACACACACTGGCGACCAAAAGTTTGGAATAATGTACATATTTTGCTGTTTCGGAAGGAAATTGGTACTTTTATTCACCAAAGTGGCATTCAAGCGATCACAGAGTATAGTCAGGTCATTACTGATGTAAAAAACAGCACCAACACTATTTGAAAAAAGTAATTTTTGATCAAATCTAGACAGGCCCCATTTCCAGCAGCCATCACTCCAACACTTTATCCTTGAGTAATCATGCTAAATTGCTAATTTGGTACTAGAAAAATACTTGCCATTATATCAAATACAGTTGAAATAAAGTACCAATTTTCTTCAGAAACAGCTAAATCTGTACACTATTCCAAACTTTTGGCCGCCACTGTGTGTGTGTGTGTGTGTGTGTGTGTGTGTATATATATATATATATATATATATATATATATATATATATATATATAATTAAATTGCTTTAAACAAATGTTGCAATCCAGCTACAGTGGATCTCTGAGGGTTAATAAGAACCCTTCAAATACTGTACAATTGCAGGGAAACACATACACCACCTTCTGATCATAAGAGGTAGTGCAGGACAGAGTCCAAACTACCCTAACAGGCAAGTTTTCCTGCTAGTTAGTGGTAATTGGTCATACTTTTTATTAAAAGCTGTCGGTAATGTGAGGGGCTTTGCTTATGCAAAATAATAATAATAAATAAAATAAATATAGGAGAAGTTACAGATTGATATGCCCAGAAATCCTTATTTTCGAACAGCCCATTCTGTTTACACCCTGTCACGCTTGATGCTTGTAAACAACGTTCTAATTACTCTGAAGATCGATTATGGATTTAAGTCGTAGTCATGCAACCCCCCATTTAAACCATGTTACCCACTCACCTCCGATGATAGTGCGTATGAGGGAGGCATGACCCGGACAATCGACCAGCGTGAACTGCAGACTGTCGTATTCTCGGTCCCGAGCATCTCGGCAGGCCTCCTTCATGTGCTCCGGTAAGGGCACGGTAAAAGCACTAAACCCCAGATCCAGCGTGATGCCTCGCTCTTTGGACTGAGGGTTCTTGTCGAAAGCAGCAGTGGATGCGGTGCTGCTCAGCGCACGGGCAAGCGACGTTTTGCCGCTGTCCACATGGCCGAGGACACCGACGTTAAAGTTGAGAGTTTTCGGGAGAGTGGAGCTGTCACCGGTGTCTGCCATTACTGGTACAGCACGTCTGCTCTGTTACACAGAATGAGTGCGCAGACTTAGGGACTGTTGACCGCAAGCAACGCTGTTGTTTTCAATCCCACCGGCTTAATATTAAACTGTCAATAAAGTAAACGAAGATAATTAGTTGGAATGTAGTTACAGTCACTCTCTTTGTGATGTGACAAATAGTTAAAAGTATTCTTTCAGAATTCAGCAAACTTTGCTGCAATTTGACAGTTGTTTTTCCTGCGCTGGCAAAAATGAAATCCGGACATACAAACATCTCGGTCATAGGTTCCACTTCATCGCAGACTTTTTATAAAATAAATATGGCTAATGGCTCAAAGGGTTTATAAACTGTTAAAAATGTGTAATTCTGTTATAAAATTTATATAAAACCCATATGTTAATTTTACCTATTTATTTATGCAAAATAGAATTTTGTGAAACCGACGACGGCTACTATTTGTTTCAGTACAGGATTTCTCATAGTTACACATAAACAAAAAAAGGCTTGACAGACAACAGTGATATCCAATGATTCAACAGATAATTTCCAAGTTGACCAATAGGTGCAAAGAACGACTAAAAACCATCTCGGAGGCGGGACTTCCTTAAATCGCCTTGATAACCCACATGGAAACGCGGGTCACTTGTGTTTGATTTCAACAGCCTTTCGTGAGATCGGCTTGAAGCTATTTTACTCAAATTTTAGAGCGTTTGATAACGAAAAAGAAACATGAAGATTGAAGAGGTGAAAAGCACAACGAAGACGCAGCGCATCGCTTCTCACAGCCATGTGAAGGGTCTGGGGCTTGATGAGGCCGGTAATGCTAAACAGTCCGCGTCCGGGCTGGTGGGACAGGAGACCGCTAGAGAGGTAGATATCACTATAACACAATGAATGAACAGTGATATTGTTAGTCCTGCAGCCAGTTAGTCTAAATACTTAATGCACAACGCAACTGAGTGAAACATTAGATGTGAAAGCACACAAAAGCTAGCCAAACAACATCTATAAATTGCGATATTGTTCTAAATACACCGATCAGCCACAACGTTAAAACCACCTGCCTAATATTATGTAGGTCCCCCTCGTGCCGCCAAAACAGCGCAAACCCGCATCTCAGAATAGCGTTCTGATCAGCAAATCGTGTGGCATTAGTGCATAAAATCAGGCAGATACGAGTCAGCAGCTTCAGTTAATGTTCACATCAACCATCAGAATGGGGAAAAAATGTGATCTCAGTGATTTGGAGCATGGCATGATTGTTGGTGCCAGACGGGCTGGTTTGAGTATTTCTGTAACTGCTGATATCCTGGGATTTTCACACACAACAGTCTCTAGAATTTACTCAGAATGGTGACAAAGTCTACAGTAACTCATTTTTCATCCAATTTCCTGTCATTTAATCTCTGGGTATTATTGGTGGATAGTGGACTAAACAATATATACTGTAGATCTTTAAGTGTAAATACGCAAGTTGTTATTTTTATGTAGATGAGAAACGTAAGCATTTCTTGCATTCCTACTGTTTAGGCATGTGGCATCATTGTAGAGCTGATTCGTTCCAAAAAGATGGCTGGAAGAGCTGTTCTACTTGCAGGGCCACCTGGGACAGGAAAGGTAAAGGCTGACAGCTTTTTATTAGTTATTGTAAAATAATGGTGAATGTTTATGGCTTATTTATCCTATTTCTGTACTCTGAAGACTGCTTTAGCATTGGCCATGGCACAGGAATTGGGGAATAAAGTGCCGTTCTGTCCTATGGTGGGCAGTGAAGTGTATTCAACAGAAATCAAGAAGACTGAAGTGCTGATGGAGAACTTCAGAAGAGCCATAGGTGAGCTTTCACTTAAAGACAGAGCCCATACCATTAGACATCACAACTGTACATCATAACCTGTCAAATAACATACAGTCATAACAAATTATGTTGCTAAACAACTCTCAGTTGTAATAGTAAAAGTCATCATCAAAACTATAATATAACAATGTACAAAGTATGTGAGTTATGTAGTGACCAAAATGTTAAATCAAAACGATCTTGTATTTTGGATTCTTAAAAAAAAAAAAAGCCACCCTATGCTTTGTAGTATCCTCCTGGGATGCTTTTTTTTGGGGGGGGGGGATTTTTCCCCTTTTTCTCCCAATTTGGAATGCCCAATTCCCAATGCGCTCTAAGTCCTCGTGGTCGCATAGTGATTCACCTCAGTCCGGGTGGCAGTCAACCCACGCATCTTATCACCTGGCTTGGAGACATAGCGCGTGTGGAGGCTTCACGCCATCCACCGCAGCAACCACACTCAATTCACCATGTGCCCCACCGAGAACAAATCACATTATAGTGACCACGAGGAGATTACCCCATGTGACTCTACCCTCCCTAGCAACCGGGCCAATTTGGTTGCTTAGGAGACCTGGCTGGAGTCACTCAGCACGCCCTGGGATTCGAACTAGCGAACTCCAGGGGTGGTAGCCGGCGTATTTTACCACTGAGCTACCCAGGCCCCGTCCTGGGATGCTTTTTAAACAATATTGAAAGGGTTCCCATCCATCTAAAATCATAAATGCATGATAACTATTGGGCTACTATTCAATATATTTGCTGACTTCCCAGCTCCATGGTTTTGTCTTTTCCCGATATTGTCGATCATCGTCTGTCAATGACAGTTGCAAACAGCATCAGAATATTTGTCAGATATCGTCGATATTCGATTACATCATCCTATCGCCCAGCCCCGGAATGAACTGATCTCTCTGTGGCATTCCCTCAGCTATTTGTCCTTTTCTTCAAGCACATAACCCTCCACTCACACACACACACACACACACACACACACACACATACACACTGTAGCCTGATATGAACTGCCAGAATACATCTTAAACAATGTGGACTCTGTGATCAAGTCAGATATGCATGCACGCACACACAATTACAGTGCTGACAGAGAAATATACCGGCATGTGCAAGTGAAAAGGTGAAAAGGTTGGTTTACTTCAGTTAGTAGTTTATTTATTTATTTGTCTGAAAGAAGTGTTTATTTTGATTGTGTGTGCAGGTCTGCGTATCAAGGAGACGAAAGAGGTGTATGAAGGAGAGGTCACTGAATTGACCCCATGTGAGACAGAGAACCCAATGGGGGGCTACGGCAAAACTGTCAGTCATGTCATTATCGCTTTGAAGACGGCAAAGGGCACCAAACAGTTAAAGGTAAGAAAGTCATCACGTTCTGCTTTTTTGTGCATGCTTGTATTTCAGAGACAAGGAGCTGGATGGAAGTGCATTTTGTGTGTTTAAAGTTTGTGATATCTCATTGTGCCTGTTTGTTTGATACACTCATGCAGTTGGATCCCAGTATCTATGAAAGTCTGCAGAAGGAGAGAGTGGAGGTTGGTGATGTTATCTACATCGAAGCTAACAGTGGGGCCGTCAAGGTATGGATGTATTTGCTCAACTATTTTCTTTCTCCTTTATATATCTGGGGCTGACGTGTTGACAAACTTTTGTCAGTGCAGGTGGGCAGGGAGTCTGGCAGAAAGGAAGAGATTGTCTGTCATGTTGTTGGCAGACCTCTTATTTCACCCTTGTGCACTACCTACACATAAATAAATGGTTGCACAACTTTTTATTTTTCACTTCTAGTTTGTGAACAGTTTGGAGAAGGGCAAACTGTTAGGGGTTATTTGGAATCTAGTGCAATGTCAGCCCATCCACAGATAACTAAATGGACTCATTTTAATGCTTCTAACCCTCATGGCTATTATTGATCTCATTGATAATCAGTCTTTTGTTCTTGGTCAAAAGAGGCAGGGACGATGTGACACATTTGCAACAGAGTTTGATTTGGAGGCAGAGGAATATGTACCTCTACCAAAAGGTGATGTGCACAAGAAGAAAGAGATTATTCAGGATGTTACACTTCATGATCTGGATGTAGCCAATGCAAGACCTCAGGTATACACAAACACATGACATGACCTAGATTTAAAGGAATACTACACCCAAAAATGAAAATTCTGTCATAATTTACTCCATGCCATCCCAGATGTGTGACTTTCATCTGCTGAACTCAAATTATGATTTTTAGAAGAATTTCTCAGCTCTTTTGGTCCACACATTGCAAGTGAATGGGTGCCAAAATTTAGAAGCTCCAAAAAGTCAGCATAAAAGTAGTCCATAGGACTCCAGTGGTTAATTCAATGTCTTCAGAAGCGATATGAATTTTTTTTTTTTTTTTTTTTACTACAAATTCTCCTCCCTGCTCAGTCAATCTCCACTTTAACTTTCACATTCTTCTTCTTGTGTTTTTGGTGATTCACATTCGTCATGCATATCGCTCCCCACTGGGAAAGGAGAAGAATTCCTAGCAAAAAAGGACTTAAATATTTATGTTTCTGATCCACACCTATCATATCACTTCTGAAGATATGGATTAAAACACTGGAGTCGTATGGATTACTTTTATGATGCCTTTGTGCTTTTTGGAGAATCAAAATTTTTACACCCATTCACTTGTATTGTATGGCCCTACAGAGCTAAAATGTTCTTCTAAAAATCATAATTTGTGTTCTGCAGAAAAAAGAAAGTCATACACATATGGGATGGCATGATGGTGAGTAAATGATAAGAATTTTAATTTGTGGGTGAACTGTCCCTTTTAACATTTTGAATGGATTCCCATAATGCTGACCAAATGGGTGTACTGTGTTTTCCAGGGTGGTCAGGACATACTTTCAATGATGGGTCAGTTAATGAAGCCTAAAAAGACAGAAATTACAGGTAATACATGTATATACTTGAGATATTTCATATGCCATTCCATATATTATATTCCAAACACTATACAAAGTTTAACTCCATTCAAAATCTGTTAGGTCCTAAACAGATTTTTAATAGAGTTATGGGAGGCCATGTTCAACTCTTATCTGTGTGTTTTATGTATATCATGTATGTAGATAAACTGCGAGGTGAGATCAATAAGGTGGTGAACAAGTACATTGATCAGGGTGTGGCAGAGCTTGTTCCTGGTGTTCTGTTTATTGATGAGGTTCACATGCTGGATATTGAGTGTTTCACCTACCTGCACCGAGCTCTGGAAAGCTCTATTGCTCCCATTGTAGTGTTTGCATCCAACCGAGGAAACTGCCTTGTCAGGTGTGTTTTAATACGGGGGGAAACATGGGTTATTTTGAAAATAAATTGGCTTTGCCACTTATATATTTAAATAGCAGTTGTGGGATATTTGAATGAATTTGATTTGCATTGTGTTGTAACCGGCTGTCAGATTGATCAGTTTGATTGGTTGTGAAGATGATTGACAAGTTTCGTTATATTTTTTAGGGGGACAGAGGATATCAGCTCTCCTCATGGAATTCCGCTGGATCTTCTGGATCGAGTCATGATTATCAGAACCATGCTGTACACCCCACAAGAAATGAAACAGGTGTGCATCACTGTAATCAATGCATGTGCATAACAAAAAGTTTAGTTTTTTGAGTGTTAATCACTTAAAAATGGGTGATTCTATGACAAATGGACATCTTTGCCATTACATGCTTTTGTATAATATGCATGCTGTTTTCAGATCATAAAGATCCGAGCTCACACGGAGGGCATCAACATTAGTGAGGAGGCTTTATCTCACCTTGGAGAGATTGGCACCAAAACTACACTCCGGTAACCCTCATAGCTACACAAATATTCACACCCCACTTCTAACTTCCAACTGTTTTTAAACCGAAATATTATCTTAACTTACTAATTTAGATACACCAAGCGGTCATATTTTTATTTGTCACAGGACTTGTACTTGATAAATCACTGTGATTTGTGCAAATAATAATGCAATTTTGGCTTTGTGTGTAAATAGATATGCAGTGCAGCTGCTGACCCCTGCCAATCTGCTGGCGCGGGTTCAGGGGAAGGAAGTAGTCGAAAAAGAACAGATCGAAGAAATTAACGAACTCTTCTATGATGCTAAGTCTTCAGCAAAGATCCTTCAAGACCAGCACACAAAGTTTATGAAATAACTTCAGCATCGTCACTCTCTCTGGCGTTCTCTGTACGCTTTTTATTGCCTTTACTGGCCGTTTAGTTCACATTTGTCATAAAAGCTCTAAAAGTATGACCGCTATAGCTATACCAAGCTAATAAAAGAGAGCAAATTGCAGCTACTGCATTGTTCTGCCTACTTGTGTTTGAAGCTTGTAAGCTAATAGAAAAAAACAGGAAAGAAATGTCTTTCAACAATCTGATTTCTTCATGTAGTTTTCGCCCCCACTTTTGTCATTCTCCTGTAGTTACGGCATTCTCCATTGTCCTCTCTGCTGTCCTTTGACATCATACTGAGCATTTTTTGTACTGTTGAATGTTTTTTCCTGTTTTGCAATGGAATCTTTTGATAGAAATGTGAAATACAAATGGTATTGAATTAAACATGACTGTTGTTTATTAAAATGACATTTTATTTCTTCTGCACAAATCAACTGTTTAACTTTCTGCTTTAAAGCAGAACAGAATTTTAAGACTATAAAAAAAACATAAGTATTATGTAATTGTGCTATTGCGTAGCAACCAAACTAATGAGCTGGTGTTTTATAGTATAAAAATGCTTTGGAATATTTATTGCATGTTTTCCGGTGTTCAATTCAGTGAAGTTGCATTTGTGTGGTCCCACTTTGCTACTTTCTCTTGCCAGGTTGGTTAAAGGCAGTCTCAGATCCTGAGCGAACATTACTGAATATGGATGGCGCAACCTTCCCAGCTCGTTCTGCAGAGAAGAGACAATAAGAACACTAATGCAAACTCCATCAGAAACTACAAGTACAGGAAGCATTTCAGAAATGTTCATTTCAATTCTTTAATTATACAAAGTGTCTATAAATTAGAAATGCTCACATCGACTAAACCAAACAAACCAAAGAAATACACATTTCACATGTAAATAAAAAAAATCATATGCATATTCTTTGGTGGTATACACAACTCTTTGGTGGTCTTTATTAAAGGAATAGTTCACCCAAAAATAAAAATCATCATTTACTTACTCTGATGCCATCCCAGATGTGTGTGACTTTGTTTCTTCTGCTGAACACAAAGATTTTTTTAAAGAATACCTATATTTAAGTTCTTTTTTTACTATAAATTCTCATCTTCCCAGTTGGTGGCAATATGCATGAACATCCAAATCACCAAAAAGAATCTGAAAGTGGAGATTGATAGTACAAAAGGACTTAAATATTGACCTCTTTTTCACCCACACCTATCTTATCACTTCTGAAGACATGGATTTAACCACTGGAGTCATATGGATTACATTTATTCTGCCCTTATGTAAAATTTTAGCATTGTGAGGACCTTCTAAAAATCATTGTTTATGTTCAGCAGAAGAAAGTAAGTCAAACAAATCTGGGATGGCATGAGGGTGAGTAAATGATGAGAGAATTTTCATTTTTGGGTGAACTATTCCTTTAACAGCATAGCTTTTTGGTCTCATTTTCAAATGATAAATGTTGACAGTCAATTTATTCAATGGAGCTTTCTGTTTATGTCAAAATATTTAAAATTGTACACAACTGAATTATCCGGTAGCTTAAAGAGGAGATATTATGGTGGAAACTGAATAAATGTCTTTAGGAATAGCAGTGACTGAATAATAAAACAAATTTGTCAATGTATATAAACATAGACAGTTCAGACTTTAGGGGAACAAACTGAAGGGAGTGCTACACAAATATTTCTCTCTTCACCAACTGTGTGTTTGTATGCCCTGACTTCCTACTACTTTATATGGAGTGGAAACGCTATAAATTCAAACACACAAGGTACTTCTCATTCCTATTGGTGCAAAGAGAAAAACAAAACAGGGCCACTGACATTCTTATTCTATTTATTGGAGTTTCTGCTTGACTCACCGCATTCCTGCATCACCTCAAAGGTCTTGCTCTTCACCTGTGTTCCAGATGCCAGGTTCTCTCTTGCTCCAATTAATTCTTCCGTTTTCACTTCAGGCCTTTTCACTGTCCCATCCACTCCATCCCCCTGCTGACAGAGAGAGACAGAAAGATTAAAAACGAGAACAATAGAAGAAATGCTTTTCTCTGCCCTCTCTCTTTTACCTGAGACATGGTCAGTCTCCTCAAGTGCTCTTGCTGAAGCGGAAATTTCTCCCTCTGTGTCAACTTGTATATGTGTACAAACACACCCTTCCCTTGCAGAGTCCAGTCTCAAGTGGACTGTAATTCTTTTGGCCAAGAAATGAGTCAGACTGTTACTCCTCCCATTTTATCTGTCACTGTTCTCGCAGGGACCCACAGCAATAATTATTCAAGTATGACATCTTCCATACAAATTGGTTCAAGCTGTTCAGCAATGCGAACAACTGTGTATGTTTTGCATCTCTTTGTCAGCTTAACAATGGCTGTGTGCATGCTTGTCTGTTGGAATGCTTTTAAATGAATGCAAGTGTGTATTGGTTAATATTTTTACTCAGTTTTGTTTTCTGAGTCTTGGTAAGAGCATGTTTATAAAAGTTTATTTGTCTCTCTTACAAATTGCATTGGAATGACATTACTACAGTAGTTAAGTCTCTCTCTTTGTCTGTCTTCATCCCTACATCTGTCCTTTTCACTAGCTGGAAAACTCCATGAAAACCATTTTCACGATTCAGTTCCATGTGAAATATCTGTGTTTCTATAAATTTATGTAAATTAAAGTTGTATAATGTATTACAATACCATCTTCAAATTGTCAAAGACAATAGTAACCAGCACCGTTTAAATCAATTTTATATAACCATTTCATAAATACCCCGCTTTGCCCTCACAAAGTTCACCATTGATTTAAACAGCTGAAGTATATATAGTATTACAACATTACCAAACATTTGGTCAATGTCCAGCTTAAACAGAGGAACACAGATGCACTCCTTCCTCTTTCAAAATTAAAAATGTCTCAAGAAAACCAAGTTTGTTTGTTGAAATATTATATACTGTATTCAGATCTGCATATGTTCAACAAGGCAGTATTTGGTCCATGACATGTTAGTGTATTTCAAATACACCATGGTTATTTGTAATAAAGGCGTTACCAGCTTTCAGTCCATTGAAGTCAATACAAGGTCATGTATGTTTCTTGCTGTATTTGGGTACTAATTGTGTTTTGATGAAGTGCACAAGTCTTGTTTCTGTTAGAAACACTGTGATTGCCACACCCAGGAGACAAACTGCACCCATGGCAACGTGAGCCAGCCTTAGCAACCAGCCACCATCACAGAGTATGCTCTGGAAGACAAAGTGGTTACAAATTAGATGTGTTGATCACACAACATTACCTACATTCAAACTTCAGCAATGAGCCATACCTCTGAAAAAGTTGTGATGACGGAGCTTATGCCAAGTGCGATTATGACAGTAGAATGTGGGCGGAGCCCCCACAGTGGTGTGTATTCACTTTGCAGGAAATACCGACGTATGTAAAAAATACTTTGAGTGATTCGTAAAGCCATGTTACAGCAATTTGCCAAAATGAAGCCGACTCCCCCAAACATCCAGGTAAGCCAATAAGAAAGCAGCAGAAAGGAGGCAGACAGGCCCAGCATCACTAGATTATATCTAAAGAGAGAAAAAATAAATAAATGTTACAACAAAAGTGACAAGAAGGCCCCACTACATATTTAGGGCCTCGGTCTCCACAATCAAATTTTACGCAGTTATAAAATATTATTGTAATATACACTCACTGCCCACTTTATTAGGTACACCTGTAGACCTACTTATTCATGCACTTATCTAATCAGCCAATCGTGTGGCAGCAGTGCAGTGCATAAAATCATGCAGATGCAGGTCTGGACCTTTAGTTCAACCGTGGCATGTTTTTTTGGTGCCAGATGGGCTGGTTTGAGTATTTCTGTAACTACTGATCTCCTGGGATTTTCACACACAACAGTTTCTAGAGTTTACTCAGAATGGTGCCAAAACCAAAAAACATCCAGCGAGCGGCAGTTCTGCGGACAGAAATGCCTTGTTGATGAGAGAGGTCAACGGAGAATGGCCAGACTGGTTCATGCTGACAGAAAGGCTACAGTAACTCAGATAACCCTTCTGTAAAATTGTAGTGAGCAGAACAGCATCTCAGAATGCACAAGTCGAACCTTGAGGCGGATGTGCTACAACAGCAGAAGACCATATCGGTTCCACTTCTGTCAGCCAAGAACAGAAAGCTGAGGCTGCAGTGCCACGGTCAAATCACTGAGATCACATTTCCTCCCCATTCTGATGGTTCATGTGAATAAGGTCCTGACCCGTATTTGCATGATTTTATGCATTGCACTGCTGCCACATGATTGGCTGATTAGATAATCACATGAATAAGTAGGTGTACAGGTGTACCTAATAAAGTTTTCATTGAGTGTAGTTATTATAAAGGATTATAATTAACATGTTATGCGTTGTTCACCTGTCAACCTCCTCTTTGCTCATGGCAGCAAAAACAAAACACTCTGTTACTCCGTTAATGGCCAGCAGCAAAACATAACAGCTTTAACACTGCAATAGTGCTGGCCCTGCAAAATACACACACGAAAAATTGCCATAATATCATATGAAAATTTTAAGTTCCTCATGAAATATCAGGTATTACTTTGCTTTATTACTTAATGTGAGTGTTTTTGTGTTTTACCTGTTCCGCTGCTTAGAAGCTCCCCACCATATATGTCAAGTGCTAGATGGGAGTATGCATAACCAAACACTGAGATGATCAAACCGATCAAAAGCACCAGTTTCAAAAGACATTCCAGTACTTCAGCTGCCATGGAAACATCCTCCTGTGGACATATTCACACATTTATCTACAGTAATTCCACATCAGACTGGTTGTACTAAGTAAAGTTAGCCACGTAAAATGAATACTGACTTGTTTCTGATGCCGTACATCTCGGCCACGTTCCAGGACTTTGGCGAAAAAAACATAGAAACTCTCCTCAATGGGCAGAAAAAGAAATCTTGCCACCATTGAGCCTAGATTGTTTATTATATCATAGACCCCTGCAAAAAAGATAGGGAAGTTGGAAATATAACATGAATGCATTGTTTGAAATGTATAAGAGTTTGCGTGTATGAATGCATGTCTTTAGTGAATAACAATCTCACCCTGGTCTCCAAAGTTAAGCACATTCAAAAAAGTCATCACATAACGCTCGCCTACAAAATCAAAATCAAAATCAAAACATTTATAAAAACATTTCAAAGCTCAGGCAAATGTACTTGGTACAGGGTAGGTTGTGTGTGTGTGTGTGTGTGTGTTTGTGTGTGTCAATATCTGAATATTGCCTTCATCAATATCTGAATAAATGAGCAATAAATGCCACTGACCTTCTGTAAGTATTTGTTTAAGAAAGGACTGTTTGAAAAAACTCTAGGTTAATGTGGTCAGCTTCCAGTTTAGCAGTGGCTATGAAGAAAAACTCACAGGTTAGTTTTTCACTGAAACAAATGGGTCTATGTGAGAGTAACAGACAAAATTGTGATATAATTAAATAAATCCCACCTCATGGTCCACCCTAGATGGAAGAAGGTCTGAGATGTGAAGAATAGGTAAGGATTTCCTCTCTGCTTCCTCTGAACCGAGGAAATGGACAAAGTATAACACGTAACAAAGGAGCAAAAACCCTGCATAGACACACTTTCAAATCAAAAACACACAAGATTACAATAGAAAGGCATTGCAATCAAAAGCTATAAAAACTGCATATGCGAAGTAAGAAAGCATGTAAATACAAACCTGGGCTGCAGAGAAGATATAAAGCCCCCACTGAGGTGCTGAGACCACCATTACTACGGTAACAAGACATTTAGCAATCAGGGCTAAGCTTTCAGCAATTACCTGTCAAATGGACATAATTATATAGTACAATTAATTTCATTAAACGGCTGTTTTATCTTTATCTTATTCAATCTGCATTGATTATCCTATTAAGTGCAATATAAAGTAGAACAGACAGTTTAAGGTACCTTCAAATGGACAAACATGTGCGCATGTGCAAAGAACCAGAGAGGTTCAGCCAACAGCTCTGTAAGTGCAGCCAGGCAAAATAATCCAACAGCAGGAACATAATGGGGGATGGACTCTGGATCAGGGGCCTGGAGCACCCACCACCACACACAAACCAATAACAAACCCCACACACACCCCAGAGGAAATCTGTGAAAAGAACCAAGTTAAAAAGAGAGAGAAGAGAATAACATAATTATCATATTTCCAAAACATTTAAACCATCAGAAGTTTTGGAAATTGTGGAAAATAAATATTGGAATAGTTCCTCCAAAAACAAAAATTAGGCCATCTTTAAACTTTCTGTCATGTCGTTTACAAATCTGTATAATACAAACCCATCAGGTTTGATGTCAATGAAGTCAAACATCATGGTCTTGTGAGCCTTGTGATTGATTGTCATCGACATCTAACCTGTTTTGATGCATCTTGATGCACCAGATTTTATTTTTTTATAATAAAAATAATAAAAAAATAAAAGAAATCATCACAAATTCTATATTATAAATTGTTAAATTGAATATGGCATTTCTAATTTATGTATCTTTGTTTTAATTAATTGGTTATTTTTTGATAATCAAATTGTTGATTCTTTTTATCTCTTTATCCACATGAAAATACAGTGCATCTGGAAGGTATTCGCAGCGCTTCACTTTTTCCACATTTTGTTATGTTACAGCCTTATTCCAAAATGGATTAAATTCATTATTTTCCTCAAAATTCTACAAACAATACCCCATAATGACAACGTGAATGAAGTTTGTTTTAAATCTTTGCAAATTTATTAAAAATAAAAAACGAAAAAAATCACATGTACATAAGTATTCACAACCTTTGCCATGACACACAAATTGAGCTCAGGTGCATCCTGTTTCCACCTGATCATCCTTGAGATGTTTCTACAACTTGATTGGAGTCCACCTGTGGTAAATTCAGTTGATTGGACATGATTTGGAAAGGCACACACCTGTCTATATAAGGTCCCACAGTTAACAGTGCATGTCAGAGCACAAACCCAGCCATGAAGTCCAAGGAATTGCCTGTAGACCTCCGAGACAGGATTGTATTGAGGCACAGATCTGGGGAAGGGTACAGAAAAATATCTGCAGCATTGAAGGTCCCAATGAGCACAGTGGCCTCCATCATCCGTAAATGGAAGAAGTTTGGAACCACCAGGACTCTTCCTAGAGCTGGCTGCCTGGCCAAACTGAGCGATCGGGGGAGAAGGGCCTTAGTCAGGGAGGTGACCAAGAACCCGATGGTCACTCTGACAGAGCTCCAGCATTTCTCTGTGGAGAGAGGAGAACCTTCCAGAAGAACAACCATCTCTGCAGCACTCCACCAATCAGGCCTGTATGGTAGAGTGGCCAGACGGAAGCCACTCCTCAGTAAAGGGCACATGACAGCCCGCCTGGAGTTTGCCAAAAGGCACCTGAAGGACTCTCAGACCATGAGAAACAAAATTCTCTGGTCTGATGAAAAAAAGATTGAACTCTTTGGCCTGAATGGCAAGCGTTATGTCTGGAGGAAACCAGGCACCGCTCATCACCTGGCCAATACCATCCCTACAGTGAAGCATGGTGGCGGCAGCATCATGCTGTGGGGATATTTTTCAGTGGCAGGAACTGGGAGACTAGTCAGGATCGAGGGAAAGATGAATGGCAGCAATGTACAGAGACATCCTTGATGAAAACCTGCTCCAGAGCGCTCTGGACCTCAGACTGGGGCGAAGGGTCATTGTCCTGTTGGAAGATGAACCTAAGCACACAGCCAAGATAACAAAGGAGTGGCTCCGGGACAACTCTGTGAATGTCCTTGAGTGGCCCAGCCAGAGCCCAGACATGAACCCGATTGAACATCTCTGGAGAGATCTGAAAATGGCTGTGCACTGACACTCCCCATCCCACCTGATGGAGCTTGAGAGGTCCTGCAAAGAAGAATGGGAAAAACTGCCCAAAAATAGGTGTGCCAAGCTTGTAGCATCATACTCAAAAAGGCTTGAGGCTGTAATTGGTGCCAAAGGTGCTTCAACAAAGTATTGAGCAAAGGCTGTGAATACTTATGTACATGTGTTTTTTTTTTTTTTATAAATTTGCAAATATTTCATACAAACTTCTTTCATGTTGTCATTATGGGGTATTGTTTGTAGAATTGAGGAAAATAATGAATTTAATCCATTTTGGAATAAGGCTGTAACATAACAAAATGTGGAAAAAGTGAAGCGCTGTGAATACTTTCTGGATGCACAGTAATTGATTGCTCAATTGATTTACTGATTTCCCAGTTGATTTATGAAATCATCTTTATAATTGATTGCTCAATTGATTTCTCAGCGGATTGATTGATTTTTCAATTGATTATTGCGTGTCACATATGGGCCCCCATAATCCATGCTGTTCGTGATTGGAAGGAAATGTTTATGTTTTGTTCTTTTTGATCAACAACTGACTGTAAAGAACAGAAATGGTATCAAACATGGCATTGTTCAATTACACATTTGGACACATTACACAGTAAGAGTCAAAACAAACTTTAACTCTCAACATGCAGTGAAAGGACTCTGAACTTCTTCTCCAGTATCCTACTCAATCACTAGAGAGTAAAATCTGAACATTTACCTGCCAGTGACTAATCACAATTTTTAGTAGCATAGCTCGAAATTTGGTCTCATTTGCATTATGATTTATTCGCATTGTAGAAAGTTGTACATGTAGCAAAAGATTGCTCTTGTGATTTAAGAATCCATTTAGAGATTGTTCAAAAGAAGATTGCGATGCATCGAAAAATCAAAAGGATGAGCAATTACTTTAAATCTTAGAATCTATAATTGCAACCAACCAATCCTCTCATTACTCAAGCCATTTCAACTTACGTGAGCCATAACAGGTTGATCACCTGTCTCCAGTTACGCCCCGCCCCTTCACCACTTAGACACGCCCTCCTGAATGCCTCTCTGGAGAGAAACACCAATGTAGAATAGAGCAGCATCAACCTGTAACACGAGCATATGCAACAGTTTGTGACTTATTCCACAAACAAAAAAAACATGTCTTTATTTTGTAAAACTGTAAATTCACCTGACATTTACCACACCTATAAGTTCCTTGGAGACAAAGCGCAAGGTAAATGCATTCAAAAGAAACGTTAGCACTCGAAATATCACCTGAAACATAAGGTAATAAGCACATTCAGAGGAATACTGCCACTGACGCTACAAGAGATGTATGTGTATTAATTTCAATAGTACCTGAAGCAGAACATTATAAGACGCCAACGTTGAGGCACTCTTGAGCACATCCTCTGAACCCATGGTAAACTTTAGTTATTAAACTCAACTAACAACTTGTTAAACGCACTAACAACAAAATTAAATCACCGAAATTCGCCGGTGGTGAAAATAAATGCTACCTTCCATTCATTACACATACACATTATTGAGCTGCTTAACAATAATCTGTTTGACAAATGTACATCTTGTCAAATAGAATTTACTTCCGCCTTACGATAAAACGCTTTCAAAATAAAAGTCTTCTAATTTCTGTTGCGTCTAACGAACGCTTAAAAACGACGCGCTTTTTGTCACAATTATTACAAATGTTAATAAAACACTTTAGAGAGAAAAAAATATTTAAATGGTCATTATAGATTTTATTGTCGTTATTCTATTTTATAGTACTTCAAAACTTTTAACAGTGCTTAAGTTTAAACAGGGAATGTGTGTGTGTGTATCAGAGATTATTTAGCAGAGACGGGCCACTTCTATTCAAATGAACTGGCGAAATTGGAACGCTCAACCAAGAAGCTCTGAGTGCCCAACGGTCAACGAATGTAGAAAGGAAGTTCCGCCTTACAGTTAAAAGAGCCAATCACCTTTTAGATACAGACATCACCTGTCAATCACCTCTATATCACGCTTGCGCATTAGCTACACAAATCGGGATTTTCTTTTTCTTTTTTTTAGCGTAACGAGGTAAATAATCACAATTTATGACACTAGTATTGTCAGATTTTATTGATGAATTGAAATATGTTCTTTGATCGTAATCTTGACCAATCATTTTTTTATTTTGGTCTTTCTCCAGTCAAGTAAGATAGCACTGGCATGACTAGAAATAGCCTCCCGACAGTGGACTGACTGGCTAGACTTTGGTATACTGTATATGAAACTATGGAGCTCTACTGACCAATGCAAGACTGTGCTATAATTGTGCTCTTTTGAGCCTTTAACAATTTGGTAAAAGTGTTCAACATTTATGATGATAGATGTCGTCTCCTCCAGTCAACAAACATCTCATTCTGAGTTATGTGAATGTACAGAGAGAAGAAACCATAAACAATGGTCGCATCATCTAATATTCTCATCTCAGCTGCACAGAAGTTCTTTTTTTATTATTTTTTATTAAACATGTATTATACATAGAACAATGCAAACATGATCCATGCCAAGGGAACCACATCACATCAGCCAAATAATATCATAACCACCAAAAACAAAAAAGTGAAAATCAAACAAGAGACAAAAAAGAAAGCAAATAAATAAAAAGAAGATACACACATCACCCACACAAGTCATCTATGCCTGGAACCCAAAATATTAATAAGCAAATAATCAATTATCCATAATCAAAGCACAGTAGTTCTTGTACCCTGGTAGGAAACGTCTCTCTCCGTCATCATGTCTTGATTTGACTGTTCAGATAATAGCTGTAGATCTGGGCATCAAACCTGCTTTGCTGTTCGTCTGTAATGCAGCATCCCCAGAACAGATTCAGCTCTATCTCAACTCACTACAGGAGTATGGAATTGTAACCAATGCACTATGGACACTGTCCGTTGATGACAACACATTCATCTTTAACCTTGCCACGATTGAGTTCCACCTGGATGAACTGCTCCAAAATAATTATGTCCTTCTTATTGGTGTGTGTGTGCCTCTAGAAAAGAACCTGTTTTGACTGGCTTTGAAAAAATAACTGAAGATATGATCAGAGCTCTTTCAGGAGTCTTAATGAATGAGGTGCATGAAAGCTCCTCATTTATTGTGGTTGGAGAAAAGACCTTATTCACGCTGGTGCCATCTTTGGAATAGACTTACCATCTCTTCAATGGCATGAATGGTATAAAGCTCCTAGATCCAATCTGATTTTCCACAACTCATGTTGTCTGGAGGTCTTTATACACTGAATGTTCTTGGACAGATATTTTATCAATGTTTTGTCCGCTGAACGATCCAAAAATACTTTAAACTGCAGTACAGCCCATTGAAGAGACTGCAAGTCTATCCCATTAAAAATCAAATATGGCGCTAGTATGAATAAGACCTATCTTATTCCTACGCCCCGTGATGCTTTGCGCGAAATGTGGGAGGTACTTCCGCTAAGAAGTAAACTGTGGCTGTGTCTTGTTTTGAAGGCTGCATGCTAAGTAAGACGCGTCCTTTGAATGCTGCAGTATACCGAGCGTCCTCCTTTAAACAAGTCTCGTTTAAACGAAACGGCCTTCCTAGGACAAACGGAAACGAACGTAACATGGTTGCTATGACAACACGTCACTCTTTAACAAGCACGAGCGCTTTGAGTGAGAAGGGAACAAAGTCTCTCTGGAAGGGAATACATGAGGTACATTTTAGGAGAGTTATGATGTAAAGAAAACAGAAAATAGATTTTACAGGTGTACCTTTAGTCTAATACTTTATTTTCATTATATATTAATATAATTATACATATTATATACTCTGCACCCATCTACTGAGGTACTTCAACTTGGGCATTAACATTCCTTACGTTTGAACATCATATTTACGGGCAAATTGGCGTCATTATTTTTAGACATTTCCGTTGAAGCAAAGAATTGTGGGTTGTGAGTGCCCACGAAGGATACACCTCATGCATCCTCCGAATTCCCGTGAAAGGTCGCCGCATTCGAAGTGTCTTACTCACTTTATGAAACGAGACAGCCTCGATGATGTATGCGGCCGACAAACGCGACCTCTGGAGGACACATCCTTCCAAACGAGACACAGCCACAGTTGTAGTTGCGTCGTACGTTCATTAATTTTTTCGTTTCAGTGTTGATCATTCATTCATACTTCTAGATGTGTGAGCACAGCCTGACGGAGCTTAATAAGGACAATATACGGATAGCCGTTCCATCTTTAATAGAGGTTTGGGTGGACGATTTAAAGAAGTGGCCTCGGGATGTATGTAGAGCCACGAACCGCACATGTAAGGACACCTGAGCTCTGTAAGGACATCGTAACATGTTCTAGCCGAAACAACTTGAGCAAAACATAATACAGTACTCACTAAGACCTTGTTCGAAGCTGGTATTTGTTTTGTTCAATGATTCAAAATAAAATGACTCACTTTTTGACTCAGATCTCAGCTTGTCTCTGTTTATTGACTGATCGCACATTACATGTTGGTCTTGTACGTCTGTTTCTCAAACCATTTGTAACATTTGCTGTAACAGTGCCATCTACTGGATTCTTGAAGAACAACAGGCATTGTAATTAATGCACATCACAGTATACAGGTGCATCTCAATAAATTAGATTGTCGTGGAAAAGTTCATTTATTTTTTATTATTATCTCAGGAAACCTTTGCAGGTGTTTTGAGTTGATTAGCTGATTGGCATGTCACCATATTCTAATTTTGAGATAGTGAATTGGTGGGTTTTTGTTAAATGTGAGCCAAAATCATCACAATTAAAAGAACCAAAGACTTAAACTACTTCAGTCTGTGTGCATTGAATTTATTTAATACACGAGTTTCACAATTTGAGTTGAATTACTGAAATAAATGAACTTTTCCACGACATTCTAATTTATTGAGATGCACCTGTATATCTCTCGGGTGATCCGATCACATGTGGTCAGGCGAGGCACATCGCTGTTGGTAGCACAAATGCATCTCCTGTGAGCACTTGTGACATATAGCATCACTACATCTGTAACAAGATCCGTAAAGATCTCGTACATGTACACCGGCAGCGAAAAGTTTGGAATAATGTACAGATTTTGCTGTTTTGGAAGGTAATTGGTACTTTAATTCACCAAAGTGGCATTCAACTGATCACAAAGTATAGTCAGGACATTACTGATGTAAAAAACAGCACCATCACTATTTGAAAAAAGTAATATATATATATATATATATTGTATGCACACTAGTATGCATATGAATTTGCAGGATTTTATAGGTGTTTAATCTAAATGGGTTAGGTCCACAAAACATGATCCAAATTTTGCACACAGTTTTTCTCAACTATATTAAGATATTACAGAATGATAATGTTTACTTCCTGATTTAATACACTATTTGAATAAATATATTCCCAACCTTACAGCTACATCATGTGTACTTTTATTTATTAACTTTCTGGGGCAAATTTTAATGCAAACAATATTGTAAAGAAAGAAAGAAAAAAATAATGGTTATTTATTATTATTATTATTAAAGAAAATTATACTCTGCTCTAAAATCTCGCTGAAATGTGAAAAATAAAAAATATATGTTTAAAAATGAAATACAATTATATTTACAAAACATAATATGCCTTCTGCTCCATAATTTGAAATTGTTTTTGTCGCTAAATCACACCTTTAATAGTCATAGCTGATTATGAGATCATAATAACCTTAAAGTGCAAAGCCTCAGATGATCTTAATTGTAGTATTTCACTTTTGAGGCTTTTTGCATAATAAAGTTAATCATTACATTATAAACATAATGATGAAATACTCAAATCAGTGAATTTTTAGGTTTGCAAGTTGTTTGTATTTGGTTTACAAAAATGTAACTAACTCATTGACAAGATTCAAATAATGTCAAGCAAGCCAGGAGTATGAACATGAGATGGTTATTATGGCTTGCCGGGAGATAATTCTAACAACATTTTAAGATATGTAGAATCATTGAAATTAACGTAAATAATAATGCGTTCCTGTATTAATAAATTCCCTGATACTAAAAGTCTTCTGTTTTGTAAACATTAGTTTAGCAACCTTTCAAAGCTGTAGAGTTCTGTTTTAGCACTTCCAAGGTGCATGATGGTAAATGTAGTCCCGTCAACCTCATTTCTTTTGGGCATCACTCGCTTGACTGAGATGGTGCCATTTCAAACAGTATTGTAAGGTTTCAAATAATTGTAAAGGTAAAAAGGCAATTAGAGCCTGTAATATTGTAAGCAAATATGACATAGTTACATAAATTGGCACCCTTTTCCTCTTTGTATTTTATTTTGGTGTTCCCTGGCACCTGTTTAGTTTTCCTTTTGTTTGCTTGCTTGCTTTTCCATCTGAATGAACATTTCTCTTTGTATCGATTCTTATATTAGAGGTGCAATATGTAACTATTTTCATGTAATATTTGCCTTTTTTTTTGCCAATGTGTGGATGGCTTGTAACGCAACTTAAAAAATGAGCCCTTCCCAGACTTCCTAGGTTGCCTGTTAAAGCCTGTAGACTGATTTTCATGCAAAGGGAGCGGGTCGCATTTGCCGGGAAAATCCAAAGGATGTGACGTTTATGCATGCTCCCAAGAGCCTTGACTCAGTGATTCTCTTCCGCTATTCAACAGCGACAACAAACTGCAACACTAGGTAACGTTATCTTAGAGATGGAATCCAGCGAACGTCTGGCTCCCAGCACAACATCGACTCCTACACAAACTCAGAGTAAGCCCAAAAAAAAAAAAAAACATTTATCTACTGAATCCCGTCTGGCTAAGCAGGAACGTGATCGTGGTCAAGCGAAAACTAGAGTGAACATCGGCAGGGCATTTGATTCCTGGAGGGACTTTTGTTAGGTTTTGGGGATCAAAAACGACCCTGAATTGGCATTCTTCTTTTTGGACAGGTAAACTTACATAACTGCAAAGCATGTGAAATATAGTGCCATAAGGATTGATCTGTGTAATTTTAGCTAACTTGAACTTGCCTGCTAACACTGACGAAATGCAAGCTACCTTGCTTCGTAACTTTTAAATAATTTCAACGATCTTCTCTTTATACTAAAAGTCAGGTATACAGGATACATTTAAGCAAATACGCTGGTTTCTTGATCGCAGTACAACATATGACATACAAAACAAACAACAGTGCAACATAACAGTGCAACAGTAAACTGTCTGGTATAGTTTGGTAGTATGTAGCTGTATGTGTGTATCAGTATGCTATGTTAGCTGATAAGTAGTTTTAGTTTAGTCTCAAAGTTTGTAGTAAAACAATCATAACTGTAATTTTAATTATGCTACCGCATCTGTCAGCATGATGGCGGTGAATCACGTTCAGTCTCTTTGTACATTACGTCATTGTTTTGGATGCTCGCTCGCCTCTCTAAGGAGTGTGTGCACGAGCGTGAGCACGAGCAACAGGTAGCTGGCTGCAGTTCACTTAACGGCCACAGGTGTCATTAATAAAAAGGGTGTCTGAATCTTACATACTGCACCTTT
Organism: Myxocyprinus asiaticus; assembly: GCF_019703515.2. Lineage (NCBI taxonomy): Eukaryota > Metazoa > Chordata > Actinopteri > Cypriniformes > Catostomidae > Myxocyprinus > Myxocyprinus asiaticus. Next base: position 37,536,126 of record NC_059355.1, read on the forward strand.
AAGCTATATATATAAAAAAAAAGAAAGACTGAGATGGTGCAGTTTTCATGCTCTTCAACGAAACGTATTCATGACACAAGGTCATAAGGTTTTCGAACAGTATTTTATTGTATTATTGTAGGCATGCTACAAAATAAATCATATACATATATGATGCATGCTTTATGACAACCAAATCATTGTAAATGCAATTTCAGGTTGTTTAGAATATGCTGCACACATCTTGATTGCAGAACTGCAAGATATCTGTCAAAAACAAAATAAAAACTTGAAACATCTGACAAATCATATATCATTTTTACTCAAACTAAATTTAAAATAAAAAAATAAACTTGCACTCTTAAAAATAAATAAATAAATAAATAAATAAAAAATAAAAAATCAGTGATTCCAAGATCAAACCTATAATTAGTAAGCATGTTTTCTTTTTATTCTTACTCGAGTGTGTGCAGTTAAAGATGCTCTCTGCCTGTGAGTAGAACTGTTCTCCCAGTATGGTGCGGTAGTCCATGTGGCTGGTGTGAACAAGGCACTTAGTAGCATCTTTAAAGAGCAGGTCACTCTCTCCATACTGCTGAGACTCAAACAGGTGGAACCCAGAATCAGGACGAGCTGCTATGGTCTCCTATAAACCAAAATACATCCCTTGGATGATGATAGTTTGGTATGGTGAATGTTAGAAAATTATTGATTGTATATAATCAAAGATAGTACCAGGTCAAAAAGACAAAGACATACTGCGCAAAGCACTGCAAATAAAAATAACTAATAAATTGAGAAAGAAAAATGTCAATCATGTATAAAATGACACTAGGAATCTTGAGAAATTGTATGGAAATTAAATTGGCTTACAAAAGACTAGTGCACAGACTGAAGCACAGTCATGAAAGAAATTACTATTATTTCCATGAGCAGACCTGTGACTTCATGAGGAGGTCATAAATGCGAGCCGTAAGAACAGGACGCGTCATAACAATATTTGGAGGGATTGCCCCCAAGTTACAGGTTCTCCATTCAGTCAGAGGAGCCCGACTGCCATCATCACAAAGCAACTCAAAGTCCCAGGTGAGCCAACCCTCTGCCCAGCCACTGGTGTTTAGACCTGTCCATCAAACAAATCACATTAATAATGACATGAGTAAAACGTAGGGATTATCAACATACTTTGATATCTAAACCAGTGGTTTTCAAGGATCTGGATTAAACATTGGACAACAAGTAGGACCCACCAGTACAACATATCTGTATTTATTATTTTCACTTTGCATTGTTTTTTCCTTGCTGTCCACGACCCTATCACAATAGACTTGTGGCTCATTTTTGGGTCGCACTTACAACCCTCCAGTTGAGAACCACTGATCTAAACCCTGTCTGACATGACTAAACAATGATAGGTTACTGATTAACTAAATACAAATAACATGACGTCGACTATCAAATGGTATGTACCATATATATGTAAAATATACTGAACATGGTGAGGTGAATGAAGTTAATTTAGTTAACAATATCTATATTGGCAATCTCAACACAACTAAAATACCAGCAAAACCAAGCTGGAGTATAACTGGAGTTGACTGATTTTTCAGGATGTTCATCATACGTTCAATGTTGCTCTCCAGATTGTGGTGTTCCATAAAGGCCACATCTCCAAAGCTTTTTCCACTGTGGTCTCCAACCAAGCACCTAATATAACAAGTACAACGTTTTAAAGCCTTCAAAAAGTTACACTGGTTTGCATTCTGGTACATTAGTTCTGAGGGATGAGACATTCTCTGTCCAGAATAAACAATTTTATTTGAACTGTGTAAATAACAGCAGTTCCTCACCTTAATGCACCCATATTGCCATAGTAACGCTCATTATGGTTGTCAGCACACCGTTTGGTGGAAGCTTCCTCAGTCCCACCCATACACACCTTGCATAAATTGCCTTGACCTCCTGGCAAACAACCTTTCCAAAATACCTCAGAGTATACTGAAGACAGAGGAGATACATTCAAGGTTATTAAAATAGTCTAAAAAACCTAGAGATAAAACCTTTTTTAATATATTCTATTAGATGTGGTACCTTTATTCGGCTCACAAGAGGTGCTGCTGTTGTGCTCTGTGCTCAGTGAGTTTCTTGCAGGCAAAACCCAGCCAGCAGGGCTGTACATGTGACCATGGCAGGATCGTCTGCCTCCCAGGTTTCCAAAATACAAACTTCGACTTGTCCGACGTACAACCGCCACACCATACACTGATGGCAATTCTGTCAAAGCATACTCTTTGTAAGGAAATAATTAAGTAGATGCATAAATATACTAAGCTCATTTTGTCCCTTACCATCACTTTCAAAATGGCCTCCGTCTCCTTCAGGAAGCTCACATTTCTCTCCTAAATTTCAGATGAATCAACAAACAGAGAGAAAAAAATCAGATATGAAAATATAAATATTAACCTGATGAGTGCTGACATGAAAAAGTTTGACAATGGATATTTCACATACCATAATATTCAGTCACAACAGGAACAAGGCCACATTTCCCAGCTATGAAAGCATGAGTGGCATCCAGGGACACAGCATCCACCTCATCTCTCTGTGGAAATGAACAGTGGATTCTGTTCTAGGCTCTGATAGACTCTGACATCACAATTCACTTACAGTCAGGGTGCAAAATTAACTAGAGAAAAATGTATTTTTATAGAAGTAAATTTATCTGCCATAAATATTTCTTACAGCCATTAAAATTTAAATGTTTTTCCATGCAATTTGTGATAGCACAGGTCATTTTGCCACTCGAGCATTATATGAGGTGAGCCATCACTCAATTCCTCAGTTGATCTTAACACTTTTCTTCTGTGGTAAAAGTATATATTCATAACGGACATATTGTGACAGTTGTTTAGATGGCTTTTATGTCTTTGATTTGATTGGTTCACTTTACTTGCATCAACGACGATAACACTTAAAGCTGAATTATGCAATTTCTGCACCACAAGCACTACCAAAGGGAAAGATTGTTTTCAAAAAGCCTTCTGAATATGCCCCCCATCTGTCGTTGATCAAACAAACAGATTGTCCTAGCCTCAACTGATGCAATTGCTTGAGCCAGTTTTGTTGTGTCGGGCCAGATGGGTCACTCTACACAGTGTTCATAGTTTTTGAGGCTTAATTATAGTTGTCTCTGTATATTAAGCTGGGACAGAAGAAAGCATTTGAACCCTTAAAGGGATAGTTCACCCAAAAATGAAAATTGTCTCATCATTTACTCACCCTTATGCCATCCCAGATGTTTATGACTTTCTTTCATCTGCTGAACACAAATTAAGATTTTAAGATGAGTTTCTCAGCTTGTTTGGTCCATACAATGCAAGTGAATCGGTACCAACATTTTGAAGCTCCAAAAAGTCAGCATAAAAGTAATCCATAAGACTCCAGTGGTTAAATCAATATCTACAGAAGCGATTATGGTAGGTGTGGGTAAGAAAAAGATCACTTTCACATTCTTCTTCTTGTGTTTTTGGTGATTCACATTCTTCATGCATACAGCGAAAAAAGGACTTAAATATTGATCTGTTTCTCACCCACACCTATCATATCACTTCTGAAGATATGGTTTAAAACACCGGAGTCGTATTGATTACTTTTATGATGCCTTTATGTGCTTTTGGAGCGTCAACATTTTGGCACCCATTCACTTGCATTGTATGGACCTACAGAGCTGAAATATTCTTCTAAAAATCATAATTTGTGTTCTGCAGAAGAAAGAAAGTCATCACATATGGGATGGCATGTGGGTGAGTAAATGCATGGGTATTTCACCAAAAATAATTACATACCCAGGTCTTTAGAGACCCGGCACGTATATCTATCACAAATGGATGTACAAAATGTCCAGATAGTGTAAAAATTTTCAAAACATTTTCAAGACAATTAGAAAATAATAGAATAGAATATATTCTCATATTTTGGTTTTATTTTTCATTTATCAAAGAGATGATGCAACAAATTAGGAGAAATCTAGAACAAGATTCACTACTTTCTCACTGAAATGTAATGAGATGCAACTGGCTGTCACTCACATATTGAACTACACATAACACAAGCTACACATACTACCGGTCAAAACTTTTGAAACACTTGACTGAAATGTTTCTCATGATCTTAAAAATCTTTTGATCTGAAGGTGTATGCTTAAATGTTTGAAATTAGTTTTGTAGACAAAAATATAATTGTGCCACCATACTAATTTATTTCATTCTAAAACTAAAATTTAATTTAAACAAAAAAGTTTTTGAAATTGATGACTTGGACCAAATAATAAAGAAAAGCAGCCAATAAGTGCCCAACATAGATGGGAACTCCTTCAATACTGTTTAAAAAGCATCCCAGGGTGATACCTCAAGAAGATGGTTGAGAAAATGTCAAGAGTACATGTCTGCAAATTCTAGGCAAAGGTTGACTACTTTGAAGATGCTAAAATATAACACAGTTTTGATTTATTTTGGATTTTGTTTAGTCACAACATAATTTCCATAGTTCCATTTATGTTATTCCATAGTTTTGATGACTTTACTATTATTCTAAAATGTGAAAAAAATAATAATAAAAAAATAGTTATAATAAAGAATGAGTAAGTGTTTCAGAACTTTTGACCGGTAGTGTATGTATTTTCTCAGGCACTTATTGAGACTAAATAGATGCACAATTTACATCACTTCAGTAGTACACCCAAATGACAATACCCAAATCATACTGTTCATGTGTTGTACTTGCTATAGTTTACTTCCACATTGTTTCTTCATCAAAATCCATGTCAAATGTAAATCAAAAAAATCACGGAAACATTAGCGCCACTTTGAGTAACAAATAGCATGTATAATATGTACAGTATGTGTACATGCATATTGGATACTGATAATTCACCACTGTTGCACAGAAAATAGTCATATGTATGAATATAGGACTCATTGGTCTTGGTCTTGTAATAAACAAAGAAATAGGTATCCTGTGATAGGAAACTTAAATAGATATAAAATAATCATAAAAATATGATTTATAGAAGAGCAAAAACAAAGAAACATTATTACAGTACATACTAAGGGTCTCTAATGATCCTATACACTTTTGGTACTTAAGCAATTATAAAAAAAAAAGATTTTTTTTTTTTTTCTTTTGCAGTTTAGGCAATTTTTGTGTGTTACACTATTCGTAAGAAAAAGGTTGGGGAATACTAAAGAGGTGTGGGCACAACTCCAAAACTGGATGAGGTACAGGGGATGGAAAGAGGTCCTGGGTCACAAGACCCGAGGTATATGTTAAGGGTTTACACCGAAAATTTTACACACCTTAGCTCAAAATTTACAGTGAAATTGTTCTTACAGATTGAATTAAAACTTGTAATGTTCTAGTTCCTAAAAAAGTTAACAGCCAATTGGTGAGTTATTTGAGTAACAGTATTTATTCACCAAAATCATTTTACCCACATTAGGCAGTTTTTAGACCCTGCTTACAGAACTGTTATATTAGTACTTTAAAATATTAGTTTCAGAATTAGTCCAAATGACAGAGCAGACCTTGTTTTTGTTTTATCATAAATCTCATAATCACAGTTTCCAAAAGAATTTGTCTTACTGGACCTTGATCTTCTCAATGCAGTCACTCATGGAGGAGGCTTTCACACACACAAGAGGATCCGACTTTATACTAAGAGCCCACTGCTCACATTTCTTCTGTTCAGCATGGCTTATACAGCACCACCTCACCACACTGTCCTCCAGCGAGCTACCTAACCACACACAAATACAAATGAAAGTCTAAGCTTCTCATTACCGTGACTGATAGGTACAGAGGTTTGTAAAATATCTCTAGGTACAATCTTTCACCTTCATGTCCAAGGCCCTTGAGCAAGGCCACATAGTCCAGTCCCAGAACCTGGCTCATGTCCATGTCATCCATCAGAACGGACAACTTCTCAGTCACATCTTTAAAGAGAAGGTCAATCCCACCATAGGTCGCCGATTCAAAGAGCTGGAAGCGCTGACGTTCTCTTCCCCTCCAACCAAATGCCATCTACAAAAGAAAATAAAAATTCACCAGTATTTGCTGCCAAGACAGCAATATTATTATTAGAGCATCTACAGGAACATTTTGCATTTGTACAATGTACCTGGGCAGCTACCAAGAACTTGCGAGCAATTTTGCGGTTGTTCATTCGTGTGACCACGCCTCCTCCAGGGCCTCTGCCAAGATTACACTTTCTGAAACTGCCAAGGGGGGCATGAGTACCATCTGTACACAACAGCCTGAACTCATCTTTCTGACTTTCTGTTAAGGAAATATAAAGTATAAAGTATGAATTGGAAAAGAGTGAGGGTGAAAAAGTTGTTCATTGTATATAAGATTATTACATTTAAATGCTATAGACCATTTCATGGATGTAAACAATAACAAAGGAATTAGAAAGCTACTGGTATAGGGGCACTTCCGGTATCATTGCCGGATCCTTTAAATAAGGTTCTGAGTTAACATATTTTCTTAAAGAACATCAAATGTTAACCTGAAGTGACTTCAGACAAGTTGTTGATACTGATCGTCTATGCAAGGAGAGAAATGTCATTCACCTACCAGGGATAAGATGTGTGCTACACTTGTTAGTACTGCACATATCCAGCTGTCACGCTTTACTGATGCGGTTCATGTGTCCATTTGCATTTGGTTTTTCGAAGATCTAAACACTTACATTTCCATTAGTTCCTGGCATCCAGCCACTGACCAACATAGTCCACATTTTAATAATGATATTTTATGACAATCGTGTTAATGTAAGTAACATTAATTGTGTTAAAGTCACTATGAATGAAGCACCTCCCGCTATTGTTTTGAATGAGAATGACAACTAGTAGGAAATGTTAAAGGAACAAAGACGTAACTTCCTTAAACCGACGAATAGTCCTTGAAATGGTCTATAGCCAGATATTACACTTCACCCAGATAAACAATCAAATGACATATTGTTACAGTGAAAGAATGAACAATGTGATTAAAGCATAAGCTGTGTAGGAGTTGCTTATTGTATTTACCATCTATGCTGTCCAGAGCTGTGTGATCCACAAAGGCAACATCTCCTGCCCCCGACTGTAGACATCTGCAGAAGAAACAGAGAGAAACTTTAAGATTCTCAAATTAACTCAGCAATAAATCACTTCTAATGATATGGCCATATTATAGAATATGTCTATTTTAACCTGAGTGCCCCTTGGTTGTGGTAGAATGGTTCATTATGAGAGGTCTCACAATGGAAATTCTTCTGACGAATATATGACCTTTGACCCTGGCACAAGGAACAGAGGCTGGTTGCCATTGCAGATGCTCCAGGCACACAGCTGGCACTGAAGAAAGCACTAACCGCTGACAATTCAATGAGAATTTGAGCATAGACAATTCTGCACATAATTATATTTTCAAACACTTTTTTGTTGGTTTTGGGAGAACATGATGGAATACTCCTTAAGTTATGAACCAAGTTACTGGAAAACACATTTATACAAACTGGGAAATCACTTGATTGGCTGGTTTACCCTGACTGAGGGGCTCATCTTCAGCCCAGGGCAGGAGGTTTCGAGAGAGGAGATGTCCTAATGGGAGACTCCAACCTGCAGTCCATCGAGCACCACTGTGACAGCTCCTACTGCCCTGCAAAGAGCGCATGTCTAATGAACTATCATTCCTCACCACAGCAACTGCAAGAACACAGCCACCTGAGAAACAGAATGAGTGAGATGTGGGAGGGAATGACAGAGTGGAACAGAAACAAATGTTTGGTCAAAGTCTTGCCTTGACTATGCAAACAGTGCACACAATATTTTATAATAATTTTGTTCTTCATTTGACCTGCATATTTAGGTCAAATGCATATTTTTATCATGACAAACAGGTTTACAGCACTAACAACAACAACATCAACAAAAAGCACCATTTTTTTTTCACATGGTGCCATGGTAATAAGTTAGTAAATTGGACAAACAGTATTCTTTGCAACCATGTAAATACCATGGTATAATACAGGGGTCGGCAACCTATGGCACACGGAGGAGTAATCACTGGCACGCCAGCAACGGCGAGAGAGAAGTAGACCACTTTATTTATATACATTCCACACCTGCATTCCAATGTACATCTTGATGAAATCCTTCCTCATGATAACGTAGTGTGTTTTCATCAGCTAAATGGGAGGCTAAACAAAAAGTTGAAATGTGACGAGACTGCAGTATACCCAACAGACTCGAGAGTCTATGGTGCCATCTACAGGTAAAACAATGTAATTTGCCCACTCAACTGAACAGGGTGAAGCCTTTGAATGAATTTTCGGTGTTTTTACTGCCATCTACAGGAAACACAACGTTACTGTGCGCGTGCACGCGAAGGGGGTTAGGCTCCAGCCAGGCAGTCGGAATTAGGCACAACACCGGCAGCGCTTCACTTTCGGTTAATCGCGCGAGTAAACGCGCCCGCTTTGCTTCGGTCAGTCTGCGCGGATAAAAGAGTTGATAGGCTTTTGATGTGCTAATGGCTTGCACGTGCAGTGCAAATCTCGTCACACTCCCATTCAGCTGATGAAAACACGCTGCGTGATCATGAGGAAGGATTATATCAAGATGTAGATTGGAATGCAGGTGCGAAAAACTTCTTATGAATAAAATAGCCTGCTCCTCTTTCACTGTTGCTTGCATGCTAGTGATTACCCCTCTCCCCTCTCCAGCTAGTTCCGGAGGAGGCGGCCGAGTCCGCGCCTGTCCTGTCTACTGCTGACTGCCAGGAGGCGCCCGCCCTTTCCACTGCTGACCGCCAGGAGACCTTCCATTCCCCAGTGGCTACTGCCATTCCTGAGCTCTCCCCAGTGGCCACTGCCATTCCTGACCTCTCCCCAGTGACTGCTGCCGTTCCTGACATCTCCCCAGTGGCCCCGCTGAGTCAGTCCCTCCACCAGCAGCCCCTAGTGACTCTGTCCTTTCCTCTGCACACATACCGCAGACTCATTCCCCTCCCCAGTGGCCGACGTCAATGCAGATCCTGCCCCAGTGGCCGGCACTGTCCCATGCCACTTCCCAGCAGTCGGTCCAGCACTTTCTTCAGCAGCCATCAAGCCAGGTCATCATCCTCTGTCTGCCCCATTTGACCACTATCGTACTGGAGCCACCTGACCTCGTTCCCGTCTTGAAGCCGCCTGACACTGTTGCCTTCCTGGTGCCACCTGACCCTGCTGCCATACCAGTTCCGTTACCAGTACCATACCAGTGCCATACCCTTTGCCCCAGCAGTTGTCACCAAACCAGTCCTTTCCCCAGTGGGCCCCTCTGAATCTGACCTCACCCCAGAAGCTACCACTGTCCCACTCCACTTCCCAGCAGTAGCCACCGTTCCAGTCCTTACCCCTGCAGCCTCTGCTGACCCTCTCCTTTCCTCAACTGCCGTCACTGCAGAATTTGGCCTTTTGCCTAGTCTAGTTCCTCTGTCAGTTTGTCCTGGCCCTTCTTCCTAACATGCCCTGCAGGAAATCAAGCCCCTACCTATCCAGCCAGGCTGAGCCTCCCTGTCTGCGCTGCAGGCTTATGGTTCTCCATCACCATTAATGCCATGGTCTCCTGTACCTCCAGAACCAATCTGGTCTTCTGTCCCACTAGTGCTGCCCTGGTCTCCTACTCCACCGGTGACTCCTTGGTCCTCAGCTCCATCTGTACCCCCCTATTCTGTCATGTCTGGTTTGGACACCAGGGGGGAGGTACTGTCATGATCCTGTTCTAAAAGCCCTCACCGTTCTGTGTTGTGTTGATCTTTGTTTTGTGTAAGAACACATGGCTCTGTTTGTGTTTGTGCCAGCCATTTGCACCGCTGACCCCGCCTGCTTGTTTCCCTCAACCACTTCTCCTCAGCTAGTCCTTGTTGTGTTAATTGGTATCTCCTGTTCCTCATGTATTTTCCTCACTATATATTGTGCATCTTTTCCTCATGTTTTGGGCAGTTTGTCTTGTGTCATTGTACCAAGCAGTTGGCCCCGCTGAGCGTCTTTCAGTCCAGATGTTTGGAGTTTTGCTTGTTTGATCCCTGTATTGTGTCTGATCCCAGACTCCCTCATGTTTGTGGCTCTCTACCTTGCTCCCTTTGTGGTACTGTAAGGGTTTCAGAGTGATCCACCTGCTGTTTTCCTGTTTGTCTTTATGTATTCCCCCTCCATGTGTTTTTGTTTTTGTTTGACAGGATTTAGAATCCCTTTGTTTGCTGTCTTGTGCCAGATTGTCTTGTGCTGTTTGCCCTGTTTAATCCAGCCATCTACTCCTGTCGGTTTTGTTGTCTTGTCGGTCATGTCTCTTCGATGCTGATTTTGACTCTCCCTTTGGTATTCTCTGCCTGGACTACCTGCCTTCCCAGATTTTGGACAATGGCCTATTTTGGACTATTCTCTTGTCTACTACCCACTGAATTATCCAGCTCCACTGCTTTTCTGGCAGAAGTCATTATTATTTGCAGGTTTTTTTCCATTTGTTTCAATAAAGTCATTATCTAACAAGGACATTTTAGCTGCTCCTGAGTCCTCTGTACCTGACAGGTTCCCTCTCTGGTCTCCAAGTATCCAGTATTACCATCCACGTTGCTCTGTCAGCTGTTTTTCTTTTTCTTTTTTCAATAAACTGTCACTATTTGCTACCTGCCTCTTTCGGGTCATCATTCCTGACAGATCCTGACCTAAAATAATTAATGACTATTAATTTTAAATTTTAAATACTGTATGTTCTTCATCAAAAACAGTTGTTGAAGGGAGTTGTTGAATTAAAATAAGAAATATGAAGTCATATATTACATCTTAGTTTTTTTAGCATTTTTTATTTTTTTTGTATTTATTATAACAAATTAGAGATTATTATATAATAGCATATTTCCTTATTTTAAATCACTTTAAATCTAAAGACCCACTAGTGAGCCTGGCCCCCTAGCTGAAATACACTGATTTAAAGACAGCAGACAAGAACTGAAACCAGGGGGGCAAGTAAAGACACTGACTACCACATCTGGAGTTGCAAGTTCAAATCCAGGACGTGCTGAGTGACTCCAGTCAGTCTTCCGAAGCAACCAATTAGCCCGGTTGCTAGGGTGGGTAGAGTCACATTGGGTTAACCTCCTCATGGTCGCTATAATGTGGTTCTCGCTCTCGGTGGGGTGTGTGGTGAGTTGTGCGTGGATGCCACGGAGAATAGCGTGAAGCCTCCCCACGCACTAGGTCTCCGCGGTAACGTGCTCAACAAGCCACATGATAAGATGCGTGGATTGATGGTCTCAGACGCAGAGGCAACCGAGATTCATCCTCCGCCACCCGGATTGAGGCTCACTACGCCACCACGAGGACCCAGAGCGCATTGGGAATTGGGCATGCCAAATTGGGGAGAAAAGGGGAGAAAAAAAAAGAAGAAAAAAAAAGAACTGAAACCACATCAGGTTATTGCATGATAACTACCATCCCTGTAGATTTCCTTTGCAACAGCTGTGAGACCAAACTGTTTTACAGCAGAGTACACTTCTCCAGCATCCAGAGTCACAAGGTCAGCTTTATTATCCTGACAGGAGAGGAGAGCAGAACTTTAAAACACTAATAAAATGACAGAGCTTATTCTATTTGAAGATGTTAAAGGTTATGCAATATTACTTGGAGAAAACAATTAAGCATTAAGAAATAGGGAAACAGGAAAGTTCAGTATTGCATTGACAGATTGCAAGGTGAATGGTATGTTATAACCCACCCGAATCTTATTAATGCAGTCAGCAGTGCCATAAGCTTTCACGCAGGAAAGACGCGCAAAGGCCGTGACGGCTGCAGGTGGAAGGACCGCGACCAATGCTTTGGCAAGCTCCGCACACTTTCTCTGCTCTGGCTCTGATACCGTACACCAGCGCATTTTCTTACCTAAATGCAGGGACAAACTTATTATATATTAAATATATAAACTACTTCAACTGAATGATTTTATGGGTCAGTTTAGCAAATAAAATCTACGTCTATATGCAGACAATAAATTAAAGCCAGTATTAAACAGTTTCTATAAGCTGCTACACATTCCCTTACTAGGTTTCAAGTTTACAGTGGCGCAGATTTGCTTTCATCAGGTAAAACTAGCCCAAATAGCAGACGTGCGCATGAAAAGAAAACTGCAAAGTTTAAACATTTTAGTGGCAAACGTGGACTTACCCCAGCTGGTGATGGAACACAGCAGTAAAGTTAAAATAACAAGCACTTTCTTCATAACTGTATTAGTAATCTCTGCTCGAAAAGTGTTTGAATCAGTTTAACAGACTATTTTGAGTCCTGCGCAGAGGTTTTAAGCCCTGGCGTAAAGTCCTCAATGGAGCAGGCATGTTGCTAACTGAAGACCTCATTGTAGGTTTGTTCTAGGTTGAGAATTGTGCGTATTGGGCAAGTGAGTGTTTTCAAAGAGAAAAGTTATAATAAATGCGCACATATGGAACATATTACAGTGGAACTCAAACATCACGTGGACCATCCTCGTCCAGACAACTTCTTGCCTGCCGTTTTAGGGCATTTTCAAAGTGCAGATTTTGTTTGGGATTGTGTTACCATAACCTGCACTTAATCCATCAAATCAGAATCTGAGCTCACATAAACGTCTGAATGAAGCTTCCAATATTAGGATCCAACATTTCATGCACACAGCCACAATATTTTAACTGTGAGGTAACAAGTCAAAGAGTCAAACTAAAGTTATTTAGAGTTAATATGTAATTAACAATATCAAAACAACAAGATTGAGATTAAATTGAATGATTTATTAAACAAGAAATGTATAAGGTGTTTTACAAGTTTCAGAAAAAAAAATTAAATATTCAACCTGATAACTGTTATAAAAAAAAAAAAAAAAAAAAAACAGGTTTTAAATTCTGTCACTGGATTTTCCAGTTTCTCAAGGATCCCCACAATACAAAAAAAAAAAAAAAAAAAAAAAATGTGGAATAGTTCCTGGGACCAAGTTACAATCAAATGTTGATTGGTTGCACAGCAGGTATAGCCTCGATTTCATATGAATCACAGCGTGAACAATATTGAATGCAGGAAAAGCTGCGAAGCTTTAAGCGTTTGTCATTTAAAGGGAAGTCTAGCTATCACACACTCTAGGCAGTGTGTTGCAAGGCACATTAGTGGTATACTCCATGATTAATAGATGTCTATGTGTTCACCGTTGACTGTAGTAGTTGGGGCTGGATGGTGTTAACTCTGTCAGCATGGCAAATCATGGTGGGTTTCTGCCTGTTTAGTCTCACAGATAGAGAAGAAATGCGGCTCTCAAGCTGCAAAAAAACATCACAATAAATCAGAAAAATATTTGGGCTCAAAAGAAATGAATAAAACCAGACTTAAAGGAATAGTTCACCCATAAATGAAATTTCTCTCATCATACTGATCCTGAGTATTTTTTCTGCCGAACACAAATGAAGATTTTTTTTTTTATAAGAATCAGCTCTGTTGGTCCATTCAATGAAAGTGAATGAACTCCAAAAAGCACATAAAGGCAGCATAAAAGTAGACTAGTAGACATGAAAAGTAGACATATAAAACAATGTAGACATAAAACTGACTCAAGTGGTTTAATCTAGTCTTTTGAAGCAATGTAATCAGTTTTGGGTGAGAACAGACCAAAATGTTACTTCTTTTTCACTGTACGTCTTGCCTTTGCAGTCTCTTGGCACATGATTTCAAGCTCGATTGCGCATGCGCAGAATGCTAGATGTTGCTAGGAAGTGTAATCGAGCTTGAAATCATGATCGCCAAGGAGACTGCTGATGTTAAGATTTGTATTGAATAAGGAGTTATATTTTGCTCCGTTCTCAACCAAAACCAATTGGATTGCTTCAGAAGACATAAATTAAACCACTGGAGTCTTATGGATTACTTTTATGCTGCATTTATGTGCTTTTTGGAAATTCAAAGTTTTGGTCACCATTCACTTGCATTGTATGGACCCACAGAGCTGAGATATTCTTCTTACAATCTTCGTTTGTGTTCTGCAGAAGAAATAAAGTCATACAAATCTGGAATGGCATGAGGGTGAGTAAATGATGAGAGTTTGTTTGTTTGTTTATTTAGTTTTAATGCCATGTCAGCAACTAGGCTATTCCCATGGCAAACAAAGATTCATCAATACATATTTGCAATATTAGATAAGACAATTTAAGTTTATACAAGATAAAAACTGTAAAATCTGTTCAGATGGTAATTTAAAAAAAAAAAAAATTATTAAGGAAGTCTCTGTATAGAAGCATTCTCTGATAGTTCCAAAAGTTTTACAGTTCAATAGAATGTGCTTGATGGTCATAAGGGTTTGGCAAGGTATACATATGGGAGGATCTTCACCAGTCAGTAAAAACACGTGTTAGTCTTGAATGGCCCAGTCGGCATCTGGTAAACACTATTTGGTCGTGCCTAGATTTAAAATTTTGAGAGTAGTTGCTTTGGACCCTGGGGTTTATTTCATATAGTTTATTGCTATCGCACTCATTCCATTCTAATTGCCATTTATTGGTGATATACGAGTTTATTAATGGCCTGAGGTCAGAGGGTGGTATCAGAAATTCTGAGATCCAAGTTTAATGCCTCTTTTGCAGCTGTATCTGCTTTTTCATTTCCTGCCAGACCAATATGTCCCGGCACCCAATAGAGGATAATGTTGAAATCCTTCTTCTGTAATCTATGTATTTTAGTCAAAATGTTTATGATTATGGGGTGATCGGTCTCCATGGATTCAAGTGCTTGAAGGCAAGACTTTGAGTCTGTAGCGATTCAAAAGTTTCGTCCTCGGACCTGCTCAATGTTTTCCAGTGCCAGTAGCAGCACTCGGGCCTCAGCTGTGAAGATAGAGCTCTGTTCTGGAATACGTATGCCATATTGTTGATCTCCAATCACCAATGCTGCTGACACACTGTTATCCGTTTTGGATCCATCCATGAATACTGTACTATGGAGTGGGAGACTACATTTCAGTACCAAGAATTCCTGTTGATACATGTTAAACGATGAGAGAATTTTCATTTTTTGGTAAAGTATTCCTTTAAACAAGGAGCTAAGTTTTTCTGCTTTTCTCAAATGCTACAACCAATAACCTTATATGCACATAGAGCCCAAAGAAAGTTAAAACTTAAAGGGTATGATGCTAAATTATTTGTTAAGGAAATAAGTAAAAGTAAAAATAAGATGTCATTTTCATATCAAAATAATCTATTTATTATTAAAATAATCGATAAAATATGCCCAATATAATTCATAATATTACACATCCTAAAACCTTTTAAAAATATATGCATGATTAAGAGGTTAGGCAATCTGTAGCATTTATCAACAGTGAAACACCCAACAGCTGGTTTTGAGAGTCTTTGATTTATGTTTACACTGATTCTCCAAAAATGTGTGTGTAAAATGTAAACCACCAGTGTCCTCTGGACAATAGTGCAGCCTGTGGATCAAAGAATGTTGACTTGTCCTCTTATCTTGTGAATTTTTAACTGTACATAGAAAGGTGTGTGTGTGTGTGTGAGAGAGAGAGAGAGAGTGCAAGAGAGAGGGAAAGAGAATGATATACTGATACCTCATTTAACTCCTTTGAGACATTTTCTCTTTCTTCAGTTTCTCCCTCAATGTCTGCTGTTTGAAGCCAGTTACTTAAGACCTTTTGAAGCTTCCGCCACATGCCACGTCCCACACACACACACACACACACACACACACACACACAAAGAGTGAGGTTGTTGTCCCCTAGAATAAGCGATTTGACATCACGAAATGGCAATGTTAAAAAATCCTTTCTTTCACATTTAACACAAAGTACGTGCAGAATCCAAGTATTTTCACCACATTAGTCTCTCAGATGGAGAGAGACGGAGCAGACACAAATATTCAAACCAAAGCCAAGTTTCCTCAGTGTTTGCTAAAATAAATAAGCCACTTTAATTTTCCGAAGTAATGGCTCAAAACTTGGGAGTACAAATGGAGATCACCCCAGTGAAAAGCTATACATTTGCAGATGCTGTTAGCATTTTAATATATTTTGGATTGAAGGCTATTTTAGAAAAGACCTTTCACTCACACCTCTCATCAAGAGAGAAAATAATTATATTATTGTACATTTGATCTATTGAAAGTCTGCATTCTTTCAGTAACTGTTCTCTGTCTTATTGGTATTGTTGCATTACCAGTCTGATATCTAGTAGTTCTTTGGTTAGTTTCTCAGTCGGATCTGAATCTGCTTCCACAGGCTCATCTACTTCATTCTCTTCTTCCTGCTCAAGTGCTCTCTGATACACATCTATTGCAAGGGAAAAATTAGATTATTAATGCTTATTAAAAATGCTTCATTATTTAAGCATGTGTATGGTCTTTCAACATCTCACTTAACCTCAAACTGCAGAAAATTAAAACAAAATAATCAGAATTTATTTCTCAGAACTCACTTCTTTTATGGAAGATTGCATGTGTTTTTACCTTGTGGAGGCAGAAGCAGGGGATCGAGTCAAGTCTCCTTATATCTTAAGTGTGATTGCTGTACCTAAAAAGAGAAAAACTATTTATAGAATGCACAAGCCTTTAGAGAATGATTAGCTTATCCTTAGAAGGCAACTCAAAACTTGTATCCATCTGAAGAAAAAAGCCTGCTTATTCAATAAAATATGTAGCTGTTTTGAGAACTGTTAAATTGATTTGAGATTAAAATTAAAATGTAATTAACATTTAACCCAATTTAATGCTCTGGGGTAAGAAAACAAATAAAAATAACAATAATTTGGTAACTGGGGCCTGGGTAGCTCAGCAAGTAAAGACGCTGACTACCACACATGGAGTCGCAAGTTCGAATCCAGGGTGTGCTGAGTGAATCCAGTCAGGCTTCCTAAGGAACCAGTTGGCCCGGTTGCTAGGGTGGGTAGAGTCACATTGGGTTAACCTCCTCGTGGTCGTTATAATGTGGTTCTCGCTCTTGGTGGGGCGCGTGGTGAGTTGTGCGTGGATGCTGCGGAGAATAGCGTGAAGCCCCCACACGTGCTAGGTCTCCACGGTAACACTCTCAACAAGCCACGTGATAAGATGCGCGGATTGATGGTCTCAGACGTGGAGGCAACTGAGATTCGTCCTCCGCCACCCGGATTAAGGCACTACGCCACCACGAGGACTGGGATAAAGATAAATTAATCAACATTCTTATCCTCTATATGCAAAACATTATCTTAAAAGAATAGTTCACCCAAAAATGAAATGTATTTACACACTTCTATGTTGTTCAAAAGCTGTATGACTTTCTTTCTTCCATAGAACACTAAAGGAGATGTTAGGCAGCATGTTAGACTTAGTCACCATTCACTTTCACTTTATGGGGGGGGGGGGGGGTGACTGAGGCTAACATACTGCCTAACATCCTTTTGTGTTCCATGGAAGAAATAAAGTCATACAGGTTTGGAAAAACATCAACATGAGTAAATGATAACAGAATAATCATTTTTGTGTGAAACTATCCATTTAACAGCAAATAAGCATGTTTACAGCACTGTTAGTTACCTTGCTGTGTGCTACTGAAACGGTAAATGAAGATGGAGGCAGAAGTATGTCCTGGTCAGTTGTGTTGATCAGTGCGGTTGTGTATCCTGAAGGGCCAGGTCTCAGGGGTGGCATCATAAGTTTTAACACCAGCGTAGGTGACACCAGTGTTTTGTGGGTTAAAGGGACTGAGGGTGATAGAGATGAAATGGGGAGAGTGCTAGAGTAGGACAAGGGAAGCCTTGTCTCGGTCTCTCTTACAGATGACATCTGTGTACTGAAGCACCTTAGAGAAAGGCAGACGATTGTTAGTATTTGAACATAATGATAATAGTCTGCAATACATTCATGCTGGTCTATGTGTGCATATGAGTCTATGTTTGTGTTAGTGGTTAAGTGTCTTCTTCACCTGCTGGTCTTGGGGTGCTGTAGCAGACCTTTGGCTGGGGACTGCAGGAGGTCATCTGGTCTTCTTGGTTGCAGTCTAGATGCCCGAACTGACATCCTGTTGACAGAACATGTGGTTTAGATTGACTCCAGACATAACAGATCAGATTATTTTTCCTTCACTCCCAAAATCAAAGGTCATGGCTTTTTTAACAAATTGTAAAAATTAAACATAAGGAATAGGTCACCCAAAAATGCTGTCATTACTTACCCTCTTGTTGTTCCAAATCTGTATGACTTTCTTCTGTGGAATACAAAAGGAAATGTTAGGCATTACGTTAGTCTTAGTCACCATTTACTTTCAATGTATTAAGAAAAGATGCAATGAAAGTGAATGTTGACTGAGACTAACGTATTGCCTAACATCTGCTTTAGTGTTATAGAAGAAAGTAAGTCTTACAGGTTTGGTATAACATGAGGGTGATGACAGAATTTTCATAACCAAAGCAATTACATATTAAAGGCTTTAAGCCACCACGATAACACCTAACATGACTGATCACTTGATAATTAAATTAAAATTAGGATTAACATTTGCAATTAGAAAGGCTGTCACTCACAGCTGATTGATGATAGAATCTTTCTGCCTCTCCTTTGCTGCTTGGCTCCCGATTGGACAGATGGTGGGTATGGGGGTGTGGTCTTCAGACAGACAGAAGGACACACTCTTTTTAGGGTGACTGTCCTTAGAGACTGTCATTTTACCTCTGGCAGTGTTACACAGAGCCTGTTGCTTCCATCATACCGCACACCACCTTACTACTTCCTGCAGCTGCCGACAACTCTGTATGTGATTACGTAAAGTTAATAAAATAACATACATTCATATGTACACTATTTATGAAACTTGGTAAATGTCAGAAATTAAAGGAATAGTTCACCCAAAAATGAAAAATCTGTCAGAATTGATTCACCTTCATGCTGCACCAAACAACGCAGGTTATCGCTTAACCATGCAAGCCATTGTGAACTAGCTTCTCTCACAGCACTCATTATGAACATTGTGAATAAATGGACGTCAAGATTTTCTTACATTTCGGGGGTTGTTTCTTACCAAACCTATTGTACACCTTCAAAAGACTTGGATACAGAAGCACAAGTCGCATGCACTACTTTTATGATACTTTTGGGTTCTTTTTGTAAAACTTTGAAGTCACCATGAATTCAAAATTGACAATTCTTATTTTCATATTGGATGTTGCTTTTTTTTTTTTATTATAAATGATATATTCATGCACACTATTTAAAAAAAAAAAAAAAATGGTTTGCCCTCTTAATCTTTAATCAAAAACAACAACCTACCCCCCCACTCGCAACAACTTCTCTTGTCTGCTGATGTATGTCCTGGTGTGAGGGCTGAGCAATAAGTTTGACCGATAGCCAGACGAGTTTCATCCCCTCCAGCCCTCCGTCATTCACATGAAATGATCGCAGCAATTAGCAAACAACATTGAACTCTTAAACTTCGCAGAAGGATGGATATCTGAGAATTCATGTTTGTGTTGTGAGGTCAAGTGGCTGGAGTTTATTTATATTTTTTTGTGCAGCCGAAGATTTCTTGGGATGTACAGTTCGATAAGTGCTCTTTATTCATTATGTTTAGTGTACTGGGATAAAAAAAATTATGTTTTATTTTTTACTCGCTTCTCAATTATCTGTACTGTCATGACGGCTTCTGCCTCATCGTAAGCCAAGACCGCGATGTGCTGTGTGCATTTGTGGGCTGGTTATGTAGTAATGTTGATAGTTATATCATTTGGTTCTCAAAACTTTTAAAAAGCTGGCCGGTACGGAGATCACTTCTCAAGTTTTCCCAGTAAGTGACTCCACAGCACGGTGGAAAGGGGCATGTGTGTGTGGGTGTAAACTAAAGCCTACTTTTTTTTAAATGGGTCGAGTCGTTCCTACATGTCCCAACACCCAATTCCTGTTTCAGTAGGAAATATGTCAAAACAGTGAATCAAACAGCGCTCATCAAGGTACTTCAGTGCGACTTTAAAGTCACTGTCAACTGCCATTGTAAGAAAAGACAGACCAGGATATATATATATATATATATATATATATATATAAAAAAAATTATTCTATCCCCTTTTCTCCCCAATTTTGGAATGCCCAGTTCCCACTCCTTACTAGGTCCCCGTGGTGGCGCGGTTACTCACCTCAATCTGGCTGGTGGAGGACAAGTCTCAGTTGCCTCCGCTTCTGAGACAGTCAATCCGTGCAACTTATCACGTGGCTCGCCGTGCACGACAATGCAGAGACTCACAGCATGTGGAGGCTCATGCTAGTCTTCGCAATCCATGCACAACTAACCACACGCCCCATTGAGAGCGAGAACCACTTAATTGTGACCACGAGGAGGTTACCCCATGTGACTCTACCCTCCCTAGCAACCAGGCCAATCTGGTTGCTTAGGAGACCTGACTGGAGTCACTCAGCACACCCTGGATTCTAACTCACGACTCCAGGGGTGGTAGTCAGCGTCAATACTCGCTGAGCTACCCAGGCCCCCAGACGGACCAGGATATTAATTAAAA